>NC_091952.1:101288265-101562751 GCF_031021105.1 Erythrolamprus reginae | reverse complement strand
GCAACCCCCCCAGGAGGCCAAACCACAACCCCCCTTCTACGGTGGCAGCAAGGCCCACCACCAGGCCTTTTTTGAAGAAGGCCCAAGCCCCCCAAGGAACCCCTGCGGGCCCGCGAGGCCACCAGCCGGCAGCACCCCACACCACCTCCCCCAGGAGAACAATGGGGCTCCAAACCGGAGCGGAGCCCAGCCGATGCTGGCTCCGCTGTGAGATAAGGCTTTTCGCTGCTCCACAGGCCACAAAATGGCGCCTCGCACGAGGCTGCTCACAAAATGGCTGCCACGAGCAGACTACCAAGTGTCTGCTCGAGGCTCTGCAGTCCGGGCGAAAAGGGAGAGCCCCGGGCCTGCTCGCCCTTATATAGGGCAAGCAGGCCCCGCCCGGACCAACCAGGAGCCTGGCCAATCAGGCCTGACCTCCCGAGCGAAGTCTCGCATCGCGAGACTTCGCCCGGGATCCAAAATGGCGGCCGCCATGAGGGACCGTGTCTCCCGGTCCCTCCAGCAAAGCCTGCCGCCGGGTAAGTCCGGCGCTGTCATTCTGGTGAATAGGATCATTGTAATTAATTAAATGCCTCATAGCTACTGTTTGGCGGATGGGAAAACTCATCTAGTCTTCCCACCATTTCACAAAAATACCTGCAACATATTTTCGAAAGACTACGCTTTTCCTCCTGAATGTTGGTGTGCTGAATTTGTCATTGTCTTCATTCCTGTCTTTTTGCTGTTTCTTTCTCTTTATTATAGTTCATATGTTCCAACAGGTAACCTCATAATCAAACTACCTGTTTTTCTTTTAACAACCTGCTGTGGGAGGCCTTGGTCCATCTGTTTTCATGCCCTTGTGGTTGTGAACTTAGGAAAGGGATTTATAGCCCCATAATATTAAAAAAGGAAGAAGCAAAAAGAGGAATATGTACAGATGTGTTGGTTATTACCTATTGTTCTGCCGGGCTTTATGGTATGAGTCTCCCGAAAATTCAAGGGTACAAATTTCAGACACACACACACACACACACTTGAAAGTTCAAAAACAATGTTCTTTATCACAAAAATTCAAAAGAAACAAAGCACCCTTTTTGTATTGCAAAGAGCACTCGTCCAAAAACAACCTCGTAGTCTGTACAATCCCCTTAATCAGTCCTTAAGTACTTAGCTAGCAGCTGTGAAGGAACGTCACAGCCTTCCATCTTCCACAAAGTGAGACCCCCACACTTTGCTCTGCTTTGGTTTCAAAGTCGTGAAAAATCAACAAAGTCTGGAAACAGCAAGGCAGGGTTCTGAAGAAACAATGATCAGATAATCTTCCACAACGGCCAAACCAGCATGCTGCTATTTATATCAGCAGCTCTAATTACTGGAGCCCCAGCCAAACACTCTTATCTCCTGTAATATTTCTTCAATTGTTCTCTTCGATGCATAATTCTGCACATGCGTGGGTCTAACACTTCCTCATCCAAATCGACCAAAGATAATAGAGATTGGTTTCCTGGGCTGTGTGCCAAGCCCCCCTCTTCCAAGTCACCCCCACCTTCTTCTTCGTCCGAGGAAATTGCATTACCTGACTCTGTCAGCAATAAAACAGGCATATGACATGTTGATGTTTCCCCTGCATCCACCTCCACATTCCTTGGGGCAGGAGCTGGGCCAGAGCTAACCACAACAATCATCATCATCATCATCACCACCACCACCACCACCACCACCACCACCACCACCATTATTATTATTATTATTATTATTATTATTATTATTATTATTATTATTTATTAGATTTGTATGCCGCCCCTCTCCGAAGACTCGGAGTGGTTATGATTTGGAGTGAACAATTTGAGTTTCAGAACTGCAGAAAAAACAATTACTGCCAACCTGCCTTCCATTGAGGACCTGTATACTGCACAAAGAGGGCCGTGAAAATATTACTGACCCCTCGCATCCTGGAAATAAATTGTTTCAGCTCTTGCCCTCAAAATGACGCTATAGAGCACTACACACCAAGACATCTAGACACAAGAGCAGTTTTTTTCCTGAATGCCATCCCTCTGCTAAACAAATAATTCCTTCACCACTGTCAAACTTTTCTCTTAGACTGCATTACTGTTACTATTAGTCTTCTCATCGTTTCTATCACCCATCTCCTGCCTTTTATGTCTGTATGACTGTAACTTGTTGCTTGTATCCTTACGATTTATATTAATATTGATTGTGCTCAATCCTAACACAATATTTACAGCCACTGACAATTCTTTCTCCAATCTCTTGAGTTGGCATTTATGGATTATAAAGCAAGTACGTACAAATAAAATTGAGGTGTATTTTTCCCAATTCAAATTAAACTGAGTGCAAGTCTTGTCAAATCCAACCATGGAATATTGAACCTCAGAACTTAAATGTTAAAAGTAGCCTCCCCTTAAAGGTTTACCTAATAAAGTTGGTAACAGGGAAGGCTAGAATTAACATTTTTGAGCCACAAACTACTATCTTCAGTTATTTCAGGCAATATCCACCTCTAATTAATTTCTCTTTTGTTGCTTTTTAGCAACAAAATTTCTCTTTAATACAGAAAAAGAGCAAAAAGACCCTGTGCAAGAGTAAAGTGTACAGTCCAATTTGAACACATTTCTTCAGTCTAGTAAAGACCATTGCTATGTTTACCTCATGTTGAATTTGCCTATGGAAATTGTTGCGACTATAATACCACCATTATCTATCCCGAAACTTTCCATTCTGGATAAAGTTGAATTATACTGGATCTTACAACCTAAGAATTGTCCTCCTCAACCATACTGGCTGGTGATCGATAGTTCTACTATTCAACCTGTCTCTTGCCATTTCCTGTCCTATAGTTGCATGGGGGAATCACTGTGTAATAAAACCTGACGAATCTTGAATACAACTGAAGAGATTCAGATGACATTTACATGTGGAAAGTACTACCTATAATGACAACATAGTGTAGATACATAGATAGATGATCTCTACACATAGGGCTTCCACAGATAAAATCTGCCAGATGGTAATCAGATGGGATGAGATGGCATGGGGTGCATTTAAAAACTGGGGGAAATGAAACAAGCTGGCTAATCCCCTTTTCCATCCATTGTGAAGCAGCTTTCCAAGTTTGAGAAGTTAAGGGCTAGGACTTGTCTGACAGATTCTGGAGCTTTTGAACCACACAGCATCAAAATGTCTTTTGTAATGGGACAGTCTTTTCTGGCTGGCATCTTCCTTCCTTTTGCCTAATAAGCACATTCTATGCTTCAAGAAGCATATTTAGGTTGCAAATATCCAGAGGACTATTTGGTAGTGGCAAACAGCTTGGGGTTTCTGTAACTCTTGTGATTTTTGCAGGCAATATATCCATGCAATCAAGTTTTTTGAAGGCACAGCAAGAGAGGTTTGTGATCTTCAGGGCAGTTTCTTGTTCTGCCTTCACTATGTGTATGGACACTTCTGACTTCTTCACATCCACTACTATCACTGTCCAAATCCCATGAACCAGTTTTAAAATCACAACTGTTCTCAATCTAGTTACCAAAATCTCTTAAATCAGCGAAGAACAGTCTTTTTTACAGGGAGCAAAATCATTCCCACCCTTACTTTGTTTAAGATTAGGTAAGCTGGTCTGCAAACATCCACATGGCAGGACAAAATAATCTTTTCACATTTCTCTGCTATCATCTAGTAGTCAATCTAGATTTCTGCAGTCAGATATGGTTCAGTTCTCTTAGCTTTGCTGCTCGTTTTGTTGCAGACGTAAAGGCAAAATAATCCTTACCTAAATATTAAATAAAAATAATAAAGTTAGCCATCAAGACTTCAACCACTTTTCCTTAATGTTCTGATCATTCAATAAACTTTTTTGATAGACCCACAAAATAGGCAAGATGCTAAAAGGTCTCTTTGCTGCCATCTAGTGACCACTCTGGAATCAATTGACCCCTGTGATCCGCACTCTTCCTACCTTCCTGGCTTTCCTGAAGGCTGTGAAAACTTGGCTTTGCCTGCAGGCCTGTGGCCGATGAGTTATACCATCTAGCTCCGGCTAAAAGGATGAATTATTTATTTTCTTGTGGTTTTAAATTGTTATTATATTGTTGGGGGAGGGGGAGAGAAATGTTTTCCTGCCAGTAATACTGGGAGATAAAATATCCTGAGCTGAGAAGCCCCTGAGTAGCCTCACTCACCACGGCACTAAAGACATTCCTCTTTGATTCAACAGATTGAAACAGCCTTGTTCTGGGGATCAGCAAGAGGGGAAGAAATTGGAGAGGTTGGGAATGTTTTCAATAGGTTTTGTGGTTTTATTAGTTGTGTTTCAGCTAAGTGTGTGTATTGCCTACTGCCTGTCCTTGTTAGTTGTATATGGCTTGCTGTCATTCCCCTTGTTAAAAGGGCATTATAAATAAATAAATTAATAATAATAATAATAATAATAATTATTATTATTATTACTATTATTATTATTATTATTCTGTGAAAGAACAGTGGAACAGGTGTGTGCACATCGCAATTGTGCATCAGTTTAGTGCAAAAGAGATCCCCAAGATTCACAATCACGATCAAGCCCAGCATTTCCCGAACTGCTGTCTTCCAGATGTTTATTTATTTATTTGTCTAAACATACAAGATAGCAGGTATTGGTATAAATATAAACAAAAGCAAAGTAGGTACAGGTAAATTTGGACAATAGGACAGTAAGACAAGGATGGTAGGCACGATGGTGTGCTTATGCACGCCCCCTTATAGACCTCTAAGGAATGCGGTGAGGTCGACTGTAGACAGTCTAAGGCAGTGATGGCGAACCTATGACATGGGTGTCACAAGTGGCATGCGGAGCCATATTTGCTGGCATGTGAGCTCCAACATGCAGGTGTATGCTGGCCAGCTGATTTTTGGCTCACATAGAGGCTTTGGGAGGGTGTTTTTGGCTTCCAGAGAGCCTCCTGGGGGATGGGGAGGCATTTTTACCCTTCCCCGGTTCCAGGGAAGCCTTTGGAGCCTGGGGAGTGAAACAAGAGCTTATTGGGCCCACCAGAAGTTGTGAAACAGGCCATTTCCGGCCTCCAGAGGGAAAGGTGTTTTTCCCTCCCTCAGACATTATTATTATTATTATTATTATTATTATTATTATTATTATTATTATTATTATATTAGATTTGTATGCCGTCTCTCCGGAGACTCAGAGTGTCTCCTCACAAGAATTCACCGCATTTTGCTTTCTGTGCATGTACAGAAGCAAAAACATGCTGGGGACATGCACACATAACACATACACAAGACAACCAAAGCTGCATACGCAGCACACCAGTAGCAGCGGACGGTAATAGCAATTTAAGTTTAAGTTTATTGGATTTATATGCCGCCCCTCTCTGAGGACTCAGAGCAGTTTACAACATATAAAAAAGACAACATACAGTACAGTGAACCCTCGAGTTTCGCGTCCTCAAGTATCGCGAAAGGGCTATTTCGTGAGTTTTCAACCCGGAAGTAAACTCCACCATCTGCGCATGCGTGCCCTTCCACGCATGCGTAGATGGTGGAGTTTCCCCGCCAGGCAGAGGCTTCCCTGGGTCTTCCCCCTCTTTCTCTATGTTGCTTCTTCCTCTCTCACACTTTCTTCCTCCCTCTCTCATCTCTTTCTTTCCTTCTCTCTCTTTCTCTATCTCTCCCCCTCTTGCTCTCGAGCGGCCGCCTAGCAGCTGATCTGCTCGGCAGCGCAGCAGCAGCGAGGAGCCGAAGATCTTCGGCTCCTCGCTGGTGCTGCGCTGCCGAGCAGATCAGCTGCTAGGCGGACGAAGGAACCTTCCCTGGGTCTTCCCCGCCCGGATCTTCGGCTCCTCGCTGCAGCCGCGCGCCCCTCGCCTTCGCCTCACCTGGCGGGCGAAGGAGGGCGCAGCTCCGGCCGCTCGCCTCGGAGCCAGTCTGCCTCACTGCCTCCAGTCCGCGGCAATTCCCCTCAGCACGCTGCCGGATCCAGCGGGGGAGGGGGGGAAGCGAAGGCGCGGCGATGGGCAAGGGCTGCCAGTGAGCCTTCTCCGTCCCTTTCCTGCTGCACCGGTCTGGGGCCAAGTGGGCGGGGGGCGGCCGGGACCTCGCCTGTCTCCGCCGCCCGCATCGCCCCTCCGGCGGGCCGGCCTCCCCCGCCCGCCTCTGCTGCAGCCGCCACCGCCTCCCCGACTGGCACAAAAGGGCCCCGCCCGCCCCGCAGCTTACCTTGCGGCGGGATTCCCTCCCCCCGCAGCCAAAACTAAAAGCCTGTCTCTTTTTTTTCTTGCGGCGAGCCCAAGCCGTTTCTCTCTCGACCGCAGCCGAGCTTCCCTCGGTCCCCTTTGGCCCCGTCGCCTCCTCCCCGCCTGCCTTTCCTTGCCAAGCGCACGAAAAAAAAGAGAGAAGGCTTCTACCAGAAGCGGGTGATGGCGGAGGAGCTCCGAAAGCTGGCTAGCGGCTTTTCCCCCGCAAGAGATCCTTCATGCCCCTGCCCGCCGTCCCCGGCTTCTGGTAGAAGCCTTCTCTCTTTTATTTCGTGCGCTTGGCGAGGAAAGGCAGGCGGGGAGGAGGCGACGGGGCCAAAGGGGGCTGAGGGAAGCTCGGCTGCGGTCGAGAGGGGAACGGCTTGGGCTCGCCGCAAGAAAAAAAAGAGACAGGCTTTGAGTTTTGGCTGCGGGGGGAGGGAGTTAGGAAAGTCCTACTTCTCTCCCCGCAGCTAAAAACTCAAAGCCTGTCTCCTGCCGCCCGGTTTAGCCAGGACACGAGCGGCGAAGTGACACCCCCCACCCCAGCACTTTGAATCCCGCCGCAAGGTAAACTTTGGGGCGGGGTGGGCGGGGCCCTTTTGTGCCAGTCGGGGAGGCGGCGGTGGCTGCAGCAGAGGCGGGCGGGGGAGGCCGGCCCGTCGGAGGGGCGATGCGGGCGGCGGAGACAGGCGAGGTCCCGGCCGCCCCCCGCCCGCTTGACCCCGGGGGGCTGAAGGGAGCCGGGCGGGGGCTACTCCCCCAGCCGGTTAACTTGAAGCGCTCGATTAACCGGCTGGGGGAAGGCAGGGCATTTGCCTCCTCTTTCCAGCTGAAGGAAAAGCAGACAACTGCCTTTCCCTCGGTCGCTTCCCGGAGACCGCTTTGGAACATCGCTTTGGGAGAAGGGGCAACTGCTCCCAGTTAAGAAGCAAGAATCCACCCCCTAGCCAAACGGCTTTTTTCGTGTTTAGCGCTCGAACGCCGTGCTAAACAGGAAAAAAGCCATTTGGCTAGGGGGTGGATTCTTGCTTCTTAACCGGGAGCAGTTGCTCCCTCTCCCAAAGCGATGTTCCAAAGCGGTCTCCGGGAATCGACCAAGGGAAAGGCAGTCGCCTGCCTTTCCTTCAGCTCTAAAGAAGCGGCAACTGCCCTGCCTTCCCCCAGCCGGTTAACCGAGCGCTTCAAGTTAACCGGCTGGGGGGAGGCAGGGCAGTTGCCGCTTCTTTAGAGCTGAAGGAAAAGCAGGCGACTGCCTTTCCCTTGGTCGCTTCCCGGAGACCGCTTTGGAACATTGCTTTGGTTGTTCCTGCCTCTCCTGCAGCAGAGAGAAGCGGCAAATGGCCCAGCCCTTCCCCCAGCGGCTTCACCGAGCGCTTCGGGAAGGTGCCGCCTGTCTTCGCTGTAAGAAAGGCAGGTGCATCCAAAGCATGCGGGGAAGCGGTTGGGGGAAGGGCTGGCCATTTGCCGCTTCTCTCCGCTGCAGGAGAGGCAGGAACAACCAAAGCAATGTTCCAAAGCGGTCTCCGGGAAGCGACCAAGGGAAAGGCAGTCGCCTGCTTTTCCTTCAGCTCTAAAGAAGCGGCAACTGCCCTGCCTCCCCCCAGCCGGTTAACCGAGCGCTTCAAGTTAACCGGCTTGGGGGAGGCAGGGCAGTTGCCGCTTCTTTAGAGCTGAAGGAAAGGCAGGCGACTGCCTTTCCCTTGGTCGCTTCCCGGAGACCGCTTTGGACCATCGCTTTGGGAGAGGGGGCAACTGTTCCCGGTTAAGAAGCAAGAATCCACCCCCTAGCCAAACGGCTTTTTTCCTGTTTAGCACGGCGTTCGAGCGCTAAACACGAAAAAAGCCGTTTGGCTAGGGGGTGGAAGTGAAAGTGAAATGCCGGCGGCTCTAGCAGCTGCTACAAGCAGCATTTCACTTTCCCTCCCAGGCAAAAAGATGCCGGCATTATGGGCTGATGGGGCCGGACTTCCCAGGCGGAAGGCGTGCCCCTCTCCCCGGCATCTTTTTGCCTGGGAGGGAAAGTGAAATGCCGCTCGTAGCAGCTGCTAGAGCCACCGGCATTTCACTTTCCCTCCCAGGCAAAAAGATGCCAGCATTCTGGGATGATGGGGCCGGACTTCCCAGGCGGAAGGCGTGCCCCTCTCCCCGGCATCTTTTTGCCTGGGAGGGAAAGTGAAATGCCGGCGGCTCTAGCAGCTGCTACGAGCGGCATTTCACTTTCCCTCCCAGGCAAAAAGATGCGGGGAGAGGGGCACGCCTTCCGCCTGGGAAGTCCGACCCCATCAACCCAGAATGCCGGCATCTTTTTGCCTGGGAGGGAAGGTGAAATGCCGCTCGTAGCGTGGGCGGGCGCGCGCGCGGGGACCCCAGCTTCGCTTCCCAGCTGGGAAGCGGCCCCAGCAATGGCGTGGGCGGGCGGCGCGCGCGCGGGGAAACCCCAGGCGCGAGCAACGGGGTGGGCGGGCGAAGGGCGGTGGAAGTAAAAACACCATCTGCGCATGTGCAGATGGTGTTTTTACTTCCGCACCGCTACTTTGCGAAAAATCGATCATCGCGTGGGGTCCTGGAACGGAACCCTCGCGATGATCGAGGGATCACTGTATAACAAAATCCAAATAATTCAAATTCAGTTACAACTAAAAAAACTAAATTTGCCCCTGATTTTGTTTTGAACCTCTCAACAAATCAGGAAGAAATTTAGGCGAGGCGATATACATGCCCGCTCGCTTGAGGGAAATCTCTCTTTTTCTGAACAAGCATGAAAGATAGATAGACTGTCACTATATTGTTTAAATATTAAGAGAGAACTTAACCGCTGTTGTTACAGGCCGCAAACACATACTAAGAAAGAACTGACTTGGGCGAGGATTAGGGTTATGTTCTCTCGGTTTGCGTTGTTCTGTACTTCAAGACATGTATAGTCAAAATAAGCAAACGTACGATAAATTATGTAATGCCTTTTTTAAGGCTGATTGTAAAGATGGTTTATTGGTGGACAGGACCACATGGGTTTGAGGTCCTGGGCAACATATGGAGGAGAGAGATTGAGGTATTTATACCCTCTCTTGGGCCTGGCCCTTAAGCTTCCTGTTCCTGTGCAAGAAATGTATTCTGTTGGCTTGTCAGACTCCCAGGTTATGCAGCAGTCATAGTTAACTTTGTAAGTTATCTGAGTCTCAGGCATGGTTGAAGCTTGCTAATGAAATGAAGGGGCTTCTCCTATTGCGGCTGAATGATTTTGCCCTGGTTTAGATCTTTCCTGAGGGCTAATCGCATCACTGAGGCTGAAGGTCTTTTGTCTTGTAGATAGGCTGGTCCAGTCCTGCTGGGGCTATTAAGAAAGGTGGGGGCTGTTTTCCAAGAGCATGTTTCTCCTTTAGGGAAATATAATATTCTACCTTTTAAATATTTCTCCAAATATTTCATTCTTCTAAGACAGGGTTGTGTGCTAGCTTTCCATAGGATCACTAAACAAACTGTAACAAGTTGAGGATTACCTGTAATAATGTTCACCTATCTCCAGTGATGGGCTCCTACGGGTATGGTCAGGTACTCAGTACTGGTAGCAAAATTTTGATTTTTTTTCTTTTCTTTTTTCCCTTCTGGGCTCTGGGTATGTTTTTCCTGTCACAATAAATGAGGTTGAATGGGTATAATTTTAGAAGAGCTGTGTGTGCGTGTGTGTACATACACTTTATGTAGTAGATAATCAGGTGTGGGCTACTGCCCGGACGGGGGGTGGGAGGCAGTGGGGTAGCAAAAATGGAACTCCACCCCCAGAATACCCAATTTGCACTGAAAGATGTTGAAACAAAATGCATAAGCCACAACCACAGTGTGGTAGTAAAAATTTTGGTAACCCCTCACTGCCTGTCTCCTTCCCACTGAAGTACTAGCTAGGAAGAGAAACTTTGGGATTCCTGCAGATGTGGAAGAAGGACATAACTATGCTCGCCAGTTAGATTTATTAGTTATTAAAATTCTACTGTACAATTTGTGATTTTTTGTGTGTGTGTGTGAGAGAGAGAGAGAGAGAGAGAAAGAAAGAGACAGACAAAGACAGAGAAGGGGAGGGGAACATTAGAGTTAGCCTAACCTCCAACAGCTATACTAGACCAGAAGTTTCCAACCTTGGCAACTTTAAGACTTGCAGACTTTAACTCCCAGAGTTGAAATTGACTGAGGAGTTCTAGGAGTTTAAGTCCACAAGTCTTAAAAGTTGCCAAGGTTGGAGACCCTGTACTCAGGGATGGGTTGCCACTGCGCATCAATAGCAGCCCCAGGACTGGCTGAAAGTCATGACAATTCCTGTGCGCAACGTCCAGGGGGACTCCAGTCTTAAAGTTGCTAAGTTTAAAGAGCCCTCCTTTAAGGCTTCTTTTCCACTTGATCCAATGATTTTGGGAAAAATTGGGTGCTCAGAATGGAATCTTGTCTTTAAGATATCTTCCCAGCATGCCAAGCAAGTATGGGGGTGCCCCGGTCTTCCCCATGGACAATCAGTGGCCTGGATGATTTGTCTGTAGGAAAGACACTGCTGGCAATGCTGCTAGGAGCTCTCTGGTGGAAACCAGGAGTGAGAGGTTGAGGGATCCCTCGTGAAAGTGAGTGGGATTCAGAGATACCAAGTTTGAGTTCGGATCTGCCCCGACTTCTGATGGCCTATCAGCTGGAAGGTGAGGTGGCTGTGTCAATCTAGTCAAAGGCACATCCTGGATGGATCTTGTGGCACTCAGTAGTTTGAAGGCAGATTCTTACCAAAAGGCCCCAAAAAGGTCCATTTCTGCCTTGTTCCATTGGGCGGATTCTCTCCAACCCCTGATCTAAAACAGAATTCATCTCGTTGGGGACCCCAATTTAGATCTGCAAGAGGGCCGCTTTCTTGGTCTTAAAGAGCCAGCCAGGTGGGGCTAGATCTCACGCAGTTGGGACATCCCTTCTCCACCAGAGACCCTGGAAGAAAAGTTAGTCCTACCCCAAAACAATGGCAATTAATCCTGTGCACAGAGCAGATGGGCAGGGCCCCAAAAATGTGCTGGCGATTATGCTGGGCATTTTCAGATCAGGATAAATCTGGAAAAATTTCCCCTTTTTTTCAAAGGAAAGTCAAATTAACTTTAACTATAGCAAGGAATGTGTTTGGCAGGATGCCAGTTACCTTATGTAGGAAGAAGGACAACTGCATCCCATCTGATCCCACCCCTCAAAACAACATTTCATCGAAGGTTTTTCTAAAAAGATCAGTAGGATCCATTTAAAAGCTGACAGGATTTCATCCCACAATTGAAATTTTCCTACCTACCTGCATGGGGAAAAGAGCTCAAGCAGGTCAAAGGAATTCCTGATTGTGGGAACGTGGGAACTAGTGTCTTGGAATGTGCGTGCGAAAAGCATAGACCTTGAGCATGACACGTATGATGACCCAGTTTCTCTAGCAACATTCTCCTTCCCAGCACTCTTGTCTTGCCTTCTTTGCTGCTAGCCTAAGAAAAGTGCAAACGTTATATATCACGAGGTGGGCTGATGGGACCTTTCTCTCGCTCTCGCTTTCTTTTTCTCATGAATCAGCACTTTGAAATGTAGCCCAGGTTGTGTGATTTTTATTGGTTATATTTTGTACGCTTAATACGTTATGAATTTGAATTGGTGTAACAGACCCATGTGAAATGTAGCATCGTAGAAGCCTGCATTTTTGTGTCTGCTTTCAATAAAAGGGTCATCCTGAATTGAATGTAGGTTGTCTCACCAAGGAGAAAAAGTTGTTTTCAAGTTTCTTGTCCGAGGTTTTTTCTCTCAATTGGATTTATTTATTTTATTTTATTTATTTATTTATTTTGTGACTAACGCGCAGTCAGTTGCCAGCTGCGAGCCTCCGTAACCCCATACCTGATCTTAAGAAAGAACTTTCCTCTGCGCAAATCCAAAGAGATTTCTTGGGGCAACTTTTCAGCACCATAAAATAGTGCACTCTGTCAGAGGTGGGAACCTCCCCCCCCCCCAATCATTCTGTTTGGGCCTTGGGGGAAATTCTAGACAAGCATCAAGACCAACAACCAGAGGTAAGGAATCAAATATTTTGGTCTATAACATCACCACTTCAGAGAGTTGTGCTAGCAGAAGGGGTCCTGGGAACATAGCAGCCACCTCTACCATCATTGACATCAATGACTAAACTCAGGAAAAACCCCTGGAAATTCAGGTGCTGGACTGGAGGGTTTTGTAGCAGTTCCTGCCCATCCTATTCCTAGTGATGCAGAGATGAATTTGAGAATGTGGAGTGGAGATCTGTTTCCTGAGCCAGGAAGATGACAAGGAGTTGAAAGTGAAAAATATTCAAACAGGTTTTAATAGTTTATCATTTATTATTTTTAAAAATGCCTCCATACTAGTCTTTTCTAAGAACACCACAAAAAGGTCTCTCCCTCTGGGTAATCATTCCTTTGCTTTGCCCTGATAATTTCTGTTCTTCCAGCTTGTTCATAGCTGGCAAAATGGCAATGCCAGAAAGTGAGACTTCAGTCCTTACTGTGTGTTGTCCTCCAACTTCTTTTTTCTTTGCTCCCAAGGGAAAAGCCCACAACTGAGGTGATCATGCCAAGTAGGAGGGAATCTGCATAGTCCCTCCCAACAGCCACATTGTTGAGGGAAAATCTCTCTGGAGGATCTAACTCAGGTCACATCAGGGTTGGATTGCCTGAATGATGTGAGGTCCCAGAAGTTCCAACTGCCTCCATCTTCTGTTACACTCAAACTGTTTCAATCAAAGAGATTTATTCCCCGTTCCCTTCCTAGTCAGCTGAATGCAAATTCCTCATTCATTGGGATCGGCTTGATTTTGTTCTTGGGCAGCAGATCACACCATAGTAATCCCTTCTTTTTATTTAGGAGACTAATGTGGACACCCATCTTATGCCCAACATTCCTGGGCGGGTCAGTGCTTAAGAATAAAATATAAAAGCCAACAAAATGATAGTAATCACAAACCGTGCAGCGTATCATACCAACAAAACCATTCTCCCTCCATACCTTCTGAACTCTAGTCTCAACTTACCCCATACGTTAGAGGAAGAACCAACTGTTTGACGAGTCCATTTCACCCAATAAGGGGATGAAGGGGGGATGCTGAATGTCATAGAAAATCCTCTTACCACTTGGCAGGGGCAGCTATGGTCTCACTGGGTGACGTCTAAGCGAGGGGACCCGGAGACACCCATTCTTATCTGTCTCAGACAGAGAGAGGCCTTGCAAGTATCCTGGCTCTGTGCTATTCATGGTTTGAAAAGTGACGACCTTATTTTAAACCTGAGAAAAAACCCAAAAGTCCATGCAGCATGATAGCCAAAGGAAGACTCGATATACAGCCCATTACATGAGTGCAATTATGAAGGGACCAAGTAGTGAGGGACCATGAACAAATGGGAGGAGGTGACTCTGTGCCAAGCCAGCTAGCCACAGATAAACAACTGCTCCTCCAGCAGCAGTTGTGAGTCCAGAGCAGGGATGGGTCCCTCCTAGCTTGGACCGGTTCACCCAAACCGATAGCGACCCACTGGTGATGTCATGATGATGTTAATGAACCGGATTGGTCAGTGTCGGTCCATGGGCACAGCCCTCGTTTTATTTTTTATTTTTATTTTCTTCTGAGCATGTGGAGAAGCCCAGTTTCCAGCACTGTGTATGCAGTCACCATCTCGAGGAAGCGAACCAGTGGCAAGATAAGTTAGAACCCGCCCCTGCTTGGGTCCCCTCAACTTTTCAGTCCCAGAAAGTGGCTGAAAAATGCCCTTCTCCTGTTTTGCAGCCATGCACCATTTTCTGTCCTTGCCTCCTTCCTGTTTTTATTTGGTTTTCCCTCTCACTCTGAAAGCAAAAGGAAGTGAGGGAGGAAAGTGGGGAAGAAGGCACCGTTCCCCGTAAGCTGCACGCGTGAGCATGCGCGCGCCCCAAAATACCCCCGCACACCCTTTTCCATGGGCGCACGCTCCCCATCCCCCTGCCAGCCTGCCGGGGGGGCGGGGATGGAGAGGCGCCAACAGTAGAAGGAAAGGGAGCCGCGGCCTCCCCTGCCTCCCCATCGTGCCTCCCGCCCCCGCGTGCCCCTGGCCTCTTGGTGCTGCCCCCGGTCGCCCGATCCGCCCCCTCTCCTCCTCTTCCAAGAAAAGCGCGGAGGCTGCCTGCTTGAGCCTCATGACGCCGCTTCGCCCTGCCTGTCTCCGTTGTGTTTTCGGGGGGGAGTGGCGGGAAAGCCCTGTGCCGGCCAGGAAAGCGAGCTTTCCAGGAAAGCAGCGTGCCTTTTAAACACGCTGCTTTCCTGCACCTCTTTCCTGGGTGGGGGAGTGGCCTCCTCCCCCCCGCCCAGGAAACAGTTGCAGGAAAGCAGCGCATTTGAAAAGCGTGCTGCTTTGCCGGAAAGCCAGCTTTTATATTCTTACTCTTTTCCCTTAATATCTTCTCTAAATTTGTTTCTTGTTTGAGGAATATTTCTTTATTTTCCCTTTTACTTAAATACGTACTTATTGAGTTAACTTGTAACCAATTTTGTTGTCCAAGGCATCTCTCTATTTCATTTCTATTGATCCTTCCATCCTGTTCATATAACTGTTCAATTCTCTGTATACCTTTTTCCTTTAATTTCCATATTATCTTTGTGAGGTTACTTTCTTTCTTTATATTTATCACATGCAGCGTCGCTAATTTAGAATTTGTCATTTTTAATTTGCCTTGCCATTTCATCCAACTTTCTATAATCGCTTTAGTTGGATCTATTAATCTATTTATTTCTATCTTGTTCCATTTCCTAAATAATAATTCTTGATTCTTAATGTCATTAATTCCTTTCTCTAATTCTACTCATGGTTTCTCTTCTAATAATTGTAATTCAATTAATCTATCTATTTGATATGCATCCCTGTAATACTCCAAACTTGGATTTCCCCAACCTCCCTCGCCTTCCGTGGCTATCAGCCTTTTTTAAAAAATTCTTGGTCTTTTATTACCTTCTATCCAAGCATTTAATTTAGTATCCCATTCTTTTAATTTCCTTATTGGGAAGGTTCCATGCATTACCTGTAAAATGTATAACATTTTTGAGATAATCATCATTTTTAATGCTCTTACTCTCGTCAATCTTCTCAAATTTTTATTTCCCCAATTCTTAATTTGTTTCTGAATTTTTTTCCATATTAAATTATAATTAAATTCCACCATATTTTCTGGGTTCTTTAATAATCAAACTCCTAAATATTTCATTTTCTTATTCCCCCGTTTTAAACCTGATACCTTCCGTATTTCAATTTGTTCTTTAGGCTCGGTATTTAAACAAATAATTTCTGATTTTTCCATATTTATTTTTAACCCTGATTGGTCTTTAAATTCCTGAAGTATTACAATCATTCTCTTAATCATATCTACTGGTGTCTCTGTAATTATTATAGCATCATCTGCAAATAGATTTAATTTTAATTCCATATTCCCTATTTGATATCCCTTCCATTGTTTGTCTTTTCTAATTTTATTAGCTAATGTTTCAATTGCCATCACGAAAAGCATCAGGGATAGGGGGCATCCTTGCTTGGTTCCATTATTTATTTCTATCTTCTCCGTTCTATTTCCATTCACTCTAACATAGGCTATATTTTCCTTATATATTTCTTTTATTACTTGACAAAATGTTTCCCCATATTCAGGCTATTACATCATTGAAATAAATAGTCATGATTTATTTTGTCAAAAGCTTTATAAACATCTAACTTTAATAGTCCCATTTTCCTTTTAGTTCTAGTAGCATGGTGCAGCACATTCACTATATTTCTAATAGGTTCATATATTCTTCTTCCTTTTATAAATCCATACTGATCCTTTCCAATTATTCTTGGTAGTATATTTTCCAATCTGTTTGCTAAAATTTTCATCAAAATTTTATAATCTTGATTTAGTAGACTAATTGGGCAGTAGGAACCGGGTTCTTTTAAATCTCGATCTGGTTTAGGAATTGTTACAATTTTGGAGTTCTTCCATGTTTGTGGAACATCTAATGTTGTGAGGACATTATTATACAATCTCTCCAAATGTCTTTGTAAGTTTTAACAAATCATTCCATTCTTTATTTCTTGTTATTCTTAAATCTTCTCTTATTAATTCTATTTCCCTTATTCTTTTTTCCCTTTCCATTCCCCAACTTTTTTAAATATAAGACTCCATACTGATTAAATTACCCCTAATAACTGCTTTCTTCGTGTCCCAGATAACTGATTGCCTCATTTCACCATTTTCATTTATATTATAAAATTCCTGAATATCTCTCTGAATTTTCCCCCTATTTTTTTCACTTACTGAAACAATTGTGTTATATCTCCAAATTCTTTGTCTACTAATGGAGTCTATTTTTATAACTGCTGTTATGGGTGCATGGTCAGATATCCAATTACTCTTAATTTCTGCTTTTTTTATTTGAATATTTCCTGTTTTATTCATAAATATATAGTCAATACAACTAAACTTATTATGTCTTACAGAATAATATGTTCCTCTATTTAAATTATCAGCATGTAGGTCTGTCATATTTAACCTATTTAAATTTAGTTGTTTCTTTTCTTTGTTGTTAGCCATTATTTCTACATTGAAATCCCCAGCATATATCACCATCCCTTCTGAAAATAAATCCAATTTACGTTTTGCATTCATACTAAATTGGTTAGCATTTACATTTGGAGCATATATTACCGCAAGTGTTATTGTAATTTGGTTTATTTTTCCTTTTACAAATAATAATCTTCCTTCTTTGTCCCCTTTTGTTTGTATCACCTGAAATGGGTTCCTTTCATTTATTAATATAGCTACCCCCCTACTGTTTATTTTTCCTCTAGATTCGAAAATACCTTTCCATTCATTACTGTCAATCAGTTTATCCGTTCTTTTCCGTCCCTTATGGGTTTCAGTAAGAAATAAAAAATTGACATGATTTTCTTTCGCTAATTTCAATAGTCTGTGCCTTTTTAGAGGCGATGTAAGACCGTTTATATTTAATGCCATAATTGTTCGATCACTCATAGTATTTCCATTTAACGTTTTCCCCTCCTGTAACCCAGAGTTCTATTAAATTCTTCCTTTTTATAAAAGAATCTTCCCACCCAGGTGCCTCCCCCCGAATTTCTCTCACAATGAGAGAAAAGTGGGGGGGAAATCCGCTGTTTTGATCAGGCACCACTGGGGGCACGATTCCACCAAAACTGTTGCTCTCCCCCTAACACCCTTTCTTTAAAAAAGGAAATAAAACCCCACACTCCCCTCCCCAAGTCTCCCTTAATTTGATTAAAATTAAAACAAATATTAAATTAAATCAGGACCAAACCTTAACCTTTTTCTTAATATATAAAACAATCAAAACAAAAATATTTTACAAACATTTCATTTCTTTTTTTGCCTCGTAACTCTTGCCTCCATTTTGGAAGAATCTGGTGCTTCTTTCTCTTTCTCCAAAAGAGCTTGCCTTTTCAATTAGAACTCCTTAATGGGGAATGTTGATTGCAAAAGTTCAAAAAGATTTTTAACCCCCTCTCCTCCTCTTGCACCCCCCTCTTCAATCGCCTCTGTTGCTTTTTCTGCCTGTTGCTTTAAATCCGGATTCAAACCAAGTTTTCCCAGCATTTCCTTCCCTTCCTCCAACGACTTTGCTCGGTACATTTTCCCCTCTCGAAAGACCATTATAATTGCCGGATATTGCCAGCTGAAACGAATGTTTCCCTTAAACAAAGCTTCTGCTATCGGACGCATCTGGCTCCTAGCTTCCAGGTTCCAAAGTTTTAGCTTTTTACTTAGTCCAGTTTATTTGAGACTCCAAGAGGTTCAATGGGGTTTAAAATCCAAAGTTTATTTTTTTCATTTGAGGAGCATTCAGAGTTCAGCGGAGCGTCTACACCAGTGATGGCGAACCTATGACACGCGTGTCAGCACTGACACGCGTAGCCATTTTCAGTGACATGCGGCCACTAAGGAAGTCAGGTGTCCATTTTTCCAGAGGAAGAAATATCGTCGCTTTGTGTTCTCTTTCATTGAGTGAGCCGATTCTTTCCATTACAATGAAACCTGTTCCTTCCAAAGAGCCCCTTCCGGGAACGGAGCTGGGCCGAAGGGGTTTTTCTACTCGTTTCCGAGGGAGCAATACTGCGGTTTGTCCAGCAGATGGCATTACGATCCCATTCATCGCTCGCGCAGAAAATGGGTCTTCTAAGAACGAAGTCGCCGCCTTTTGTCTTACTGTCTCGCGAGGATCGTTAAGTCCCCACCATCAGACATTACGGGGAACGCGCAGCTTCCCAATGTTTGGGGGTGGGTAGGTGAAAGAGGGCCGTCAGATGTTGCACAAAACGTGGGACTTCTTGAGATCCAGGTCGACCTCGACCGGATTTTAAATCTTCGAACCAACTGCGGTTCAGAAATTTCAAACATGGAGGGATTTGGGGCGCCCGCGTGTGTGTGGGGGACGTTCCTGTAGCTCTTCCATTCGCTCTTCCGGATGAAGCTCCCCCTCCCTCTGTTCGATTTTCTATGCCAGGAATTGGGCAACGGAGGCAACTGGCGGAGCGGCCTTTGCTTTCTTCCCGCAGCTTCAGCTGGGCACAGGCTGGAGAGGGCCTTGCTCCTTGGGCTATTCCCGCTTCTCACCGGAAAGAGAGAGGCTGGGCTGCCCTTCGACGTGCCCCCCCTTTTCAAAGCCCATGGGATCTTTCTTTCTTTCTTCTTTTTTCTTTCTTTCATTCTCTCTTTTTCTCTTTCTTTCTCTCTCTCTCCTTCCTTCTCTCTCTGTCTCTTTCTTTCTGTCTTCCTACCATCTTTCTTTCTTTCCTTTGTTTCTCTCTCTTTCTCTCTCTCCCACTTTGTTTCTTTCTACCTTCCTTCCTTCTTACCTTTCTTTTTTTCTCTCTCTCCTTCCTTCCTTCCTTCTTTTTCTTTCTTTCCTTCCTTCCTTCTTTTTTTCTCTTTCATTCTCTCTTCCGTCCTTCCCTCCTTCATTTTTTCCATCTCTCTCTCTTTTTCTTTCTATCTAACTTCTTACCATATTTCTTTCTTTCCTTTCTTTCTCTCCCTCTTTCTCTCTCCCTCTTTCTTTCTGTCTTCCTTCCTTCTTACCATTCTTTCTCTCTCTCTCCTTCCTTCCTTCCTTCCTTTTCCCCTCTGCTCCCTCCCTTCCTCCTTTCGTCTCCTCCTTCCCTCCCGTCATTTCCCTTCTTTTGAAGTTTGCTCTTTGCTTGCTTTTTCTGTCAAACCTTTGCAAGGATATCTGTCTCAGGCTTCTGGAAATAACCTGCAATTCACGTGAGAATTCGCCGTTTCAGTGAGTCTTTGGGGCAAGGGCGCCCCTCCCTCTCCTGCAGGAGGTTTTTTTTTTAAAAAAAAAGAGTCCGGGGACTATTCCACAAAGTGAAAATAAGACTCGGAGAAGCTTGTTTGTTGACTTGAGGTCAAAGCTTGAGAATGTAGAAAGGTGCCGCTTGGAGAATCAAGAGGAGTGCCACTATGAACGGAAAATTTGGAGTGCCTGGAATCGGTTACCAGACACTTTTAGCACAAAATTATGTTTTTTTCCTCAAGGTGACACACCACCCGAGTTATGCTCGGTTTTTTGGCGAATTTTGACACAATAAGCTCAAAAGGTTGCCCATCACTGGTCTACTAGCCTCGATACAAACGCAAACAACTCCTCAAGTTTTCTTTAAACTCCTTATAAATTTCAGTTTTTTCTTCGCAAAGTTTCTTATTTTCTTTAAAAAGTTCATTAATTTTTATTTGTAATTCTTCTTTTTCATTCTGTAGTTTTGAAATTTCCATTGTGTTCCTGCAAATAATGAAGACCAGAGAGAAATTAGCCCCCAGGGTTTTTTTAACTTGAATTATCAACCTTTTTATTCAATTTTTATTAAATACACATTAAAAATACCTTATGAAATTATGAATGTCATACAGACAGGGTGAACTTAATAGGATTGTGCAAAGATTTGATGAACTATGTGAAGAATTACGAGCCTTTCCTCTGTAGTTTCTGGTGGCTATCTAAAAATTTCTCACCTCCACTGCAATTGGTAATGTTCTCGGCAGAGCTCCTCATTTTTATCAATATTTTCAATTTTTTGGAATGTGGTTTTTTCAACTTCCATTTTCATTTCTTCTTTTTCTGTTGTAATTTTTTCTATTATTGCCATTTTCCTGTAAAATATAAGGACCAGAGAGATATTAGCCCTCTTGCAATATAGAGGCGGGAGGAGTGGAGGAGCCCATATCTAGGGTGGCAAAGGGCCAGAATATCCCGGTTTTGCTGGGGAGAGGCAGATATGTTGGGAGACATGGGGTAGGCTGCTCTCGGGGAACAAGAGGTCGCTGCTTGAAAGCAATCCCTTGTTCCGGCCCCATGAGCTTAGCTCGGGGTACTGGCGACAAGCGAATCTCTAACCATAGGCTCAGGCTGTTGATATTCAATGCCAGGTCAGTTGTAAATAAAGCTCCCCTCATCCAGGATTTACTCCTAGATGAGGAGGCTGACCTGACATGTGTTACTGAGATCTGGCTGGGCCCAGAAGGAGGAGTCCCTCTCTCTGAAATGTGCCCAGCTGGGTTGCAGGTGTGGCACCAGCCACGACCCCAGGGAAGGTGGGATGAGTGGCTATTATAGCGAAAAAGACCTTCAGCCTACGCAGGCTCGCTGCTCCTGAGATTACGGGTTGTGAGTCCCTCTTTGTAAAGTTGAACCTAGGGGTTCAGGTGGGCTTGTTGCTCATGTACCTGCCTCCCAGCCCTGCCTGTGCTACTCGAGGAGGTAGCTGGGCTGGCAGTGGAGTTCCCCAAGCTTATTGTCTTGGTGGACATTAACCTGTTGCTCAGAGAATCCTCTGGATTGGTGCAGGAGTTTATGGCCACCATGGCAACCATGGACCTGACCGAAGTAATTTAGGGTGCAACTCATGAGGGGGGCATGCTCCAGACATGGTATTCCCCACAGAGCAGTTGAGCAATGATCTGAAATTAAGGGTCTTAAATATGTTGCCTTTGTCATGGTCAGATCATTTTCTGCTACGGCTTGATTTCAAGGCTTCAATCCTCCTCTGCAGGGAGATGGAATTGATTAGGGGATTCCTTCCCAGGCACCTGATGGACCCAGAAAGCTTTCAGAGGATACTTCCATCTGCTGGTCCATTACTCTGGGGGGGAAAGAACATCATCTTTCAGCTGTGGCAAGGGGCACGTTTGCCTGGTGCACCAGTTGCGACCTTATTTGGACCGGGAATCTCTACTCACAGTCGCTCATGCCTTTATCACCTTGAGATTCAACTACTGCAATGCTCTCTACATGGGGCTACCTTTGAAGAAAGAGTGTTTGGAAAATTAAAATTGTGCAAAATGTGGCTGTGCAAATGGTCATGGGCATTCCTAGACATGCCCCTCTTTCTCCAACACTACGTGGATTGCATTGTTTGCTGATTGGTTTCTGGACACAATTAGTGTTGGTAATGACCTATAAAGCCAAACATGGCATCGGTACTTGGCGGTACTTGTGGGACCGCCTTCTGCCGCATCAATCCCAGCAATTGGTGAGGTCCCACAGAGTTGGCCTTCTCCAGGTCCCATCAACTAGACAATGTCGTTTGGTGGTGCGTAGGTGAAGAGCCTTTTCTGTGGGGGCTTCTGAATCAGCTCCCCCTGGAGATTCGCTCTGCCCCCCCTTCATTTATGCCACCAGCCTTGGGGCAGTTAGATCTCAGTCCCCCTGGCCGACCAAATGTTTGTATGGCTGTTGTTTGAATGGGTATGACTGATTTTTAATATAATTGAGGGTTTTAGATTGTCTCTATAGTTTTAATTTAATTGGATTTGCTATTGTATTTGTATTGTATATGTTTTTATATGTTGTAAGCCACCCCGAGTCCTTAGAGAGGGGCGGCATATAAATCCAATAAATAAAATAAATAAAATAAAAATAAACATTTCTCACCTATGCAGTTCTTCTTTCAACTCATTAATTTCTTGGAGGAGCTCTACTTTCTTGATGGCATCTTTTTTAATTTTTGTGCTCAGACTTTCATTTTCTTTTATTATTTTTTGAATCTTGTCTTCTTTCTCTTCACAAATTTCATTTTTTTCTTGGTGAAGTTTCTTATTTTCCTTAAGAAGTTCATTAATTTTTATTTCTAATTCATTTTTATCAGTCAGCAGTTTAGAAATGTCCTTTGTCTTCCTGCAAATAATGAAGACCAGAAAGAAATTAGCCCCCAGGGTTTTTTTTAACTTGAATTATCAACCTTTTTATTCAATTTTTATTAAATACACATTAAAAATACCTTATGAAATTATGAATGTCATACAGACAGGGTGAACTTAAGAGGATTGTGCAAAGATTTGATGAACTATGTGAAGACTTACATATATCTTTGCTCCCTCACTCTCTTCAAATCAGCATCTGATTTTTGCGCTTTTGTCTGATCAATCTAGAAAAGCCAAAATAGATCATAAGTCAGGAATATATTTCCGTAGCAGCCCACTTGCTACCCCTCACTACCCAATCAGTCACACTGGGTTTAGAGACACTATTTTTTCTATCAACAATTCTAAATGACTTGGGTTGATGTTAAACATTGTTTCCTCTTCAAATCTGGGGTACCAACTATATCTCTGCCATCTAATCTTTGACACATGCCTGGAAATTCACACTACTGAAAAAAATAACATTTTACTATTCTTCCAAAACTGAAGAAACTTCTTGGATTACGGTCTAAAAATTTTCAAAAAAAAACCAAGCAAAGAAAAAGGAAAGTCCAGTTTCTTCTCGGTTGGATGAGTTCCTGCTGTTTTCCTAACAAGATTTTTCAGAAGTGGTTTGGTGTTGCCTCCTTTCTAGGGGAAGAAAAGGTGACTGGGTCAGGGTCACCCACTTGGCTTTGTGCCTAAAGTGGGGCAAGGAATGTCGGTCTCTGCGTGCGCAGGGTGATGCCTTAACCACGATACCAAACTGGCTTTCTTGGGTTGCTAATGCAAGCTAACTATGTATTTCAAAGGTCAAAACAAAAACCTAAACGGTCAACTGAGGATAAACAGAAATCACAATTCATATTCTGTATGTCTGTCTATCTCTGTTTCTCCAACTACCTACTGTTCTTTCTATCTATATGTCTGTCTGATTGACTGTCTGTATCTATCTATCTATCTATCTATCTATCTATCTATCTATCTATCTATCCTAGCTATCTATCTATCTATCCTAGCTATCTATCCCTACCTAGCTACCTAACTACCTGCCTAAAATTTCTATATGTTCCATCACACATTTACTGTGACAGCGTATGAACAAATGTTTTCTCTTACCTCCTTTTGGAGATGTTTCATCTTTTCTCTTGATTTAGTCATCAAATTGTTTTCCATCCCAAAATCAGTAATGGAAACTAGAAGACAAAGTAATAGGTGAGAATGCAGAACAGCCTTGACATTTTTATTTCCAAAATTGGAATCTAAACTTGAGAGACAGTGTCCAGAATAGCACATAATTTTAAAATTATATTTCCCCTCTAATTCCTCTACTCTGATCCTTTAGGTAAGGTGACCAGATGTCCCACTTTTGGGCAGGACAGTCCCAATTTTTAACAATTTGTCCCACATCCTGCAGCATTTTTAAAAAGTCCTGATTATTTTTTTTTTTACTTCCAACTTGACATCGCATCATGGCAGGGCAGCCTCCAGTGAACTCCAGGTCTGTTCTCTGCTTTGGAGCTTTTTTGGTTGCAGCTTGGAGAGCCTCCACAACTTAAAGAGGAACTTCCTGTGGCGTTAAGGTGATCCCCCAGAGAGCGAGAAATACCCTCAGGACCACAGCTGATGCAGCTGCCTGACACTTAAAAGGTAAGCAAGAAATAACAGCCAAAATAAGCCAAATAAGGGACTAAAACGGATGGGGATTGCAGATTTGTGGAAAGGTTCGGAGTGAGAGGTGGTAATAGTAGAATGACTAGGAGAGAGGAGCCCTTGATGCTGTCTGGTTGGATTGATTTGATTGTACAGTATTTGATTTGATCGGGAGTTCCAAGGGGCAACGCAGCAGTCATTGCATTTCATCAGGAACAGTGAGGACTTGAAAGATGGGTGAGGAGAAAGAGTTGAAGTGGCGGACGGGTGATTGGAGATCGGAAATCAGAGCTCGGAGATAGGAGACCAGCCACACACTCCCTCCTCCTAATACCAGATTTAGACCTACTTGGGAATCATTCCGGACGAGCTGTTTGAATAGCAAAGGGCAAGGTGGTGTTTTTGCATGTACAGTATATGAAGTTTTGTGCAAGTTGAAAGAACAGAAGACTTAGAGGTGACTAGGCAAACCGGAAGCCCCACGCTGAAAATAAAGGGAGTATCACCAGCTCAGCGGGTTTATTAATTTGGATATAAACGGATTAGAACTATAAGCAACTTGATGACCAATAAGGAACATTGTTGAATTAATTTAGGATTGGGTCAGACTGATACATTAATTAGAAGACAATTGGGTTCTTAACTAACTTAATAACATTAAGAGTTCAAAACTGATCTTATTTAATAATCAATGTAAATCTGTCTAGGTATATCCTAATTCCTATTTCTCTCTTTCCTCTTCTGATATTCATTTACAATTGATTCCATATTAAATATAGAATTAATATAAATACTGATCAAACCTGATTAATCAAAATTACTTAACTATTTATTGACTACTTTATTTAACATTGCTTTGTAAATGAACTGTCATTGATTGATTTGCTTTATTACCTACTGTAGTGATAGATTGCTTGCTTGTTATTATTATTATTAATTATTAGATCTTTAATTTTTAATTACATTAACTATTCAATATTTGAGGGGCAGAGATATTAATAGACAAACCTGACACATAGCAACTCTTTTTTGAAATAGTTTAAATAAATATAATAGAAGTATATGGTTAATTGGAGTTATATTCTGGAAATATTTAAAATATTTAAAATATTTAATTTAAAACTGGCTTTTTGCCAGTTTTGCATTGGAATGTAGTAAAATGTTGATGTCTTCAGCGACTACATTCCAATCCATGGTAAGGATGCAGCAATCAATCAATCAAAATTATGAAAAGATGACAGAAAACATGGAAGATATGAGGGGTAATATTAAAAGAGTAGAGGATATAGTAGTCAAAATGGATGGGAAAATAGAGTCTATTCAATAAACATTATCAAAGAATGAGCCAAAAATAAAAGAAATAGAAGAGAAGAGTGAAAAGATGGAGGCAAAAATGCAAGAAACAGAAACTAACAGGATGACAACTATTAAAAATATGGAAGAAGTTTTACTTAGCACGGAACTGGAAAAACCTGCTTTCTTTCTGAGGTTCCAGAACATACAGGAAAATAAAGAAGAAAATAATGGCTGAAATAGTAGCTAGCATTATATGGCATTAAATATGGCAAAGAATAAAATAATACTATGCATAACTTTTTAATGTATTATATTTGTAAATTGTACTTAAAATTAAAATATATATATTGCAATACTATTTTCGTGTTCTATGAAACTTTTTGTTGCTCCATATAGACCAAATTTTTAATCAAGAAACACCCCCGGTCAATGGTGTCCTGCTTTACCAATGTTAAAATCTGGCTACCTTTCCTTTAGGACAAGTGTTGAACACAAGTAACATAAAAAGATAAGCAAATAAATAATATTTCTGTCCTAAAAGATCTAGACGAATAGACACAATAATGAAAAATGTGACTGGTAAATTAAAATCTAAACCATAACAACATGGGCCCCTAAAGACCATACTAAAATAAGTGTTCTATGGATTTTATAAAGACAGAGCTGTAGCCAAATGCAGCTGCCTCAAGACTGCCTTGTAAACTCTGGAGATGATGCAGGAAAAGACCATCTCCCATCGGCCTAATAGTTCAGTCTCAAGAGCAGCGGAGTTTCTGCGTATCTCCTGCAGACTTCAGTGTCTGCTGAAACACATTTTCTATTTATATGTGGCTTGCCTTACCTAAAGGCAATACTTGGTAACTAAGTGAAATAAAACATTAACAGATTGTAAAAGGAAACATCAACAGTAACATGGTTTAAAAAATGTGAATCCTTCTGTGTAGGGGATGTAACCATGGACCTGCTGAACTATCATGGATCTATCATAGTACTTGGCTGTGAATGTTCCCCATGAAGAGCCTTTCAATTCAAAGAATATTTTTCTCTTTCATAGCAGAACAGACACGAAATATTCAAAACAATTTCTAGAGTTAATGTTTTTGATTTAGTGTGTGGGAAAAGTTCTCACTTTGTTCCCAAATGCCAATCTGCCAAAGTAGGCCAACAAGCTGCTTTCTCACAGTACCCTTTTTGTGAGGTTGCATGAGATCACAACTGCTTTAACAAAATTTGCAATAGTGATGAGAGCTTCATATGAATCAAAAGCTCAACTATTTATATATGCAGGTTTTTTTTCTCCAAAGTTTGATCAGAATGCAGGTCAACAAATAGCAGATGTCTTTTTGGTATTCTATATTTAGTCTATAATTTATCTGCCTTTAAAATGGGGATTGGCAACAGGATTAGCAACAGAATTTTATAGACATTTACCAAGAAGTCTGCCTCTCAGTTTCGATGTAAAAACTAAATACTGAATGCAAACGTGTCATCAAGGCTTGGTGCAAGATGGGAAATGACATCTCAGTGCTTTCTCTAAAAGTGGGACCCACTGGGTCATTCTTCCAAAACTGTGTCCTTACCAGGATCCTCAGGTCTTTCACGCCTTAGCTCTTCAGCACATACATGCTTGAGTTTCTCGATTTTCCTTTTCATTTGTTCTTTTTCTATTGTAAAATTTTCCAATACTAGCGTTTTCCTGTAACATAATAAGGACCAGAGAGATATTAGCCCTCTTGCAATATAGAGGCGGGAGGAGTGGAGGAGCCCATATCTAGGGTGGCACAGGGCCGGAATATCCCGGTTTTGCTGGGGAAAGGCAGATATGTTGGGAGACATGGGGTAGGCGGCTCTCGGGGAACAAGAGCTCGCTGCTTGAAAGCAATCCCTTGTTCTGGCCCCATGAGCTTAGCTCGGGGTACTGGCGACAAGCGAATCTCGGACCTTAGGCTCAGGCTGTTGATATTCAATGCCAGGTCAGTTGTAAATAAAGCTCCCCTCATCCAGGATTTACTCCTAGATGAGGAGGCTGACCTGACATGTGTTACTGAGATCTGGCTGGGCCCAGAAGGAGGAGTCCCTCTCTCTGAAATGTGCCCAGCTGGGTTGCAGGTGTGGCACCAGCCACGACCCCAGGGAAGGTGGGGGGATGAGTGGCTATTATAGTGAAAAAGACCTTCAGCCTACGCAGGCTCGCTGCTCCTGAGATTACGGATTGTGAGTCCCTCTTTGTGAAGTTGGACCTAGGGGTTCAGTTGGGCTTGTTGCTCATGTACCTGCCTCCCAGCTGCATGTCAACAGCCCTGCCTGCGCTACTCAAGGAGGTAGCTGGGCTGGCAGTGGAGTTCCCCAAGCTTATTGTCTTGGTGGACATTAACCTGTTGCTCGGAGAATCCTCTGGATTGGTGCAGGAGTTGGACCTGACTGAAGTAATTTAGGGTGCAACTCATGAGGGGGGCATGCTCCTGACATGGTATTTCCCACAGAGCAGTTGAGCAATGATCTGAAATTAAGGGTCTTAAATATGTTGCCTTTGTCATGGTCAGATCATTTTCTGCTACGGCTTGATTTCAAGGCTTCAATCCTCCTTATTTGGACCGGGAGTCTCTACTCACAGTCGCTCATGCCTTTATCATCTTGAGATTCAACTACTGCAATGCTCTCTACATGGGGCTACCTTTGAATTTTCCTTCTCTAATCATGTGTATAGAAAAAAAGATACCATTAATTTTAAGTTACATTATAGTATATCATTTTTGCAATTTCGGTATACATAGATTAACCAATGCCACCTCCTTACCATTTGACAGCTGAACAAAAAATAATTATTCCAATTACTTATATGATAAGAAAGAAAGAAAAATGTTAGCCAATATACATTTTAGCCTGTTACTATTCTTAATCACATCAAATTAATTAGATCATAATGTTTCAATTTTCTCAAAATCTCCTCCATATCAATTTTCATGTATACTTTAAACCTTCTTCCATAGCAAATTTTTCAACATTGAGGGAATAACGTCATATCCCCCTGAATGCTTAATAACAAATGTTTCTCATGTTAAAAGTGTTTGATTGGCAACATGAATGGATGTGTGTTTTTGAATGCAAATCATGCCATGTTGTTGGCTGAGGAGAAAATAAGTATGCATAATTATAATAATAATATAATATTATAATAATAGTTCCTTTACAAACATCTGTGTTTGAATTTCTCTTTTTGGACTTAATTGGGGGTTCGCAACGAGAAGCCCGGCAGAAGACATAATAATATGCTTTCGTCCAAGTTGAAGTGAGAGTTGGGGCTGGTTAGGTCTCACAGAGTTTGCTTTCTCCAGGTCCCGCCAGCTAGGCAATGCCGCCTGGCAGGGCCTATTAGACGAGCCTTCTCTGGCATCCCTGGCTCTCTGGAATCAACTCCTTCCAGGAATTCGTACTGCCCCCACCCTCCTGGCCTTCCGCAAGGCTTTAAAACCTCACCTTTGCCAGCAGGCTTGGGGCCGTTGAGTGTGATGACTAGCTCCGGCCAACGGATTGGAATCTACATGGGATGAGTGTGGATTCTTGTTTTAATGTATTGGGGGTTTAGATCTGATTTTTAAATTTTAAATCCTCTGGATTGGTGCAGGAGTTTATGGCCACCATGGCAACCATGGACCTGACCGAAGTAATTTAGGGTGCAACTCATGAGGGGGGCATGCTCCTGACATGGTATTCCCCACAGAGGAGTTGAGCAATGATCTGAAATTAAGGGTCTTAAATATTTTGCCTTTGTCATTTTCTGCTACGGCTTGATTTCAAGGCTTCAATCCTCCTCTGCAGGGAGATGGAACTGATTAGGTGATTCCTTCCCAGGCGCCTGATGGACTCAGAGGGCTTTCAGAGGATACTTTCATCTGCTGGTCCATTACTCTGTGGGGGAAGAAACCATCATCTTTCAGCTGTGGCAAGGGGCACGTTTGCCTGGTGCACCAGTTGCGGCCTTATTTGGACCGTGAGTCTCTACTCACAGTCGCTCATGCCTTTATCACCTTGAGATTCAACTACTGCAATGCTCTCTACATGGGGCTACCTTTGAAGAGTGTTTGGAAAATTAAAATTGTGCAAAATGCGGCCGTGCAAACAGTCATGGGCATTCCTAGGCATGCCCCTCTTTCTCCAACACTACGTGGATTGCATTGCTTGCTGATTGGTTTCTGGACACAATTCAAAGAGTTGGTAATGACCTATAAAGCCATACATGGCATCGGTACTTGGCGGTACTTGTGGGACCACCTTCTGCCGCATCAATCCCAGCAATTGGTGAGGTCCCACAGAGTTGGCCTTCTCCAGGTCCCATCAACTAGACAATATCGTTTGGTGGTGCGTAGGTGAAGAGCCTTTTCTGTGGGGGCTTCTGAATCAGCTCCCCCTGGAGATTCGCTCTGCCCCCCCCCACTTCATTTATGCCACCAGGCTTGGGGCAGTTAGATCTCAGTCCCCCTGGCCGACCAAATGTTTGTATGGCTGTTGTTTGAATGGGTATGACTGATTTTTAACATAATTGGGGTTTTTAGATTGTCTCTATAGTTTTAATTTAATTGGATTTGCTATTGTATTTGTATTGCATTTGTTTTTATATGTTGTAAGCCACCCTGAGTCCTTGGAGAGGGGCGGCATATAAATCCAATTAATAAAATAAATAAAATAAAAATAAACATTTCTCACCTATACAGTTCTTCTTTCAATTCATTATTTTCGTGGAGGAGCTCTACTTTCTCGATGGCATATTTTTTAATTTTTGAGCTGAGACTTTCATTTTGTTTTATAATTTTTTCAATCTCCTCTTATTTCTCTGAACTAATTTTCCTGTAAAATATCAAGAGCAGAGTGAAGTTAGCCCCGTTAGTTTTTTTTATTCAAATTGTAAAACTTGTTTAAAATTAAAACTAATTGAAATATTGAAGAAATGACGAGAAAGTCAGGGTTGAGTCCCGTCTTCCAAAGAGAGAAAGAAAGGCAAATGGAGAGGAAGGAGGACAGAGAGTCCCATTTTCAAGAGGGGAGGAAAAAGAGAAAGAGAGAAGGCAAATTGAGAGGAAGGAGGATGGATGGATGGATGGATGGATGGATGGATGGATGGATGGATAGATAGGAATTCTTTCCCCTCTCAGCGAGGGGGCTGCAGGAGAGGTGGGACGGGCATTCTCACTGCAGAGACCGGCGAAGGTGATTTTTAATGTCGGGTGCGCCGGCGAAGGTTTTTCTTACTTTGAATGTTCCGGGCGGATTGGCAGGGGGATGGGGAGTGCGCGCGCCCGCCCACAGCCCGACATTGAAAATGACCTTTGCCGGTCTCCGCTGTGAGAAGAACGGAGAGAGAATGAGAGAGAGTGAGAGCGACAGAGCAAGATAGAGAGAATGTGAGAAAGAGAGAGAGAGAGAAAGGGGGGAGAGAAAGATATAGCTAGAGAGAGAACAAGAGAGAGAAAGAGTGAGAGAAAGAAAACAAGAGAGAAAGAGTGAGTGAGAGAGAAAGCAAGAGAGAGAAAGAAAACAAGAGAGAAAGAGTGAGTGAGAGAGAAAGCAAGAGAGAGAGAAAGAAAACAAGAGAGAGAAAGTGAGAAAAAGAGAGAGCAAGAGGGGGAGAGAAAGAAAGAGAGAGAGAGATGAGAGAGGAAGGAAGAGAGTGTGAGAGAGGAAGAAAGCAAGCAAGAGGGAGACAGACAGAGAAAGCAAGAGAGAGAGAAGAGTGGAAGGAAGAGAGAGAGAGAGAAAGAAAGAGAAATGATAGAAAAAAGTGGAGAAAAAGAGAAATGAGAAAATATTTGAGGCTTAGAATGACAGGAAAGAGAGAGAAACAGAGAGAGAAGTGACTCTTGATTTAAAGCATATGGTAAAAGCACTTAAATAATAACAGAGAAAAAAAAAACCCAGCCCTCACCTGTTTTTATTAATAGTTATGTTTTTGGTTTTGCTGGTTGTTTTAGTTTTAATAGTAATGGATTTTGGTTTTTTTAAATTATTAATTTCTTTTAATAAAAAAGAAGGGATTTTTTTCTTATTTATTTCTTGTTTGTTTGTTTGTTTGTTTATTTATTTATTTCTATGCGACCCAGTCCCAAGGGGACTGCCATTCAGATACTATACTTTTCCGCCCACACCGGAAAAAAATTAGAGGGAACATTGATCACAAGAATGTTATTTTATTCTATCAGGCAAGGTGGATAAGTTCTGTGTCCCACCAGTTTTGGTTTCCACGCAGGGCTTACAGATAGGATTTAGGAAGTGTGCTTTCTGTCTCAAGATTCCTGCTTTATAAACAACCTTCCTATGAAGATTCAAACACCCTTGATCGTTTTTGGTCTCCAGTTATGGGGCTGTGGAAGCCTGCTTGTATTTGTTATGTGGATAAGGATTTTTTTTTTTTTTACGTGGCCCTATATACCGTAATAGCCATTTAATACTATTTAAATGTCAGGGTCAGAAATCACAGGTCTGTTGAGATGGTTGTTTTGTTCCTTAGTAAATGAATGGCCAGATTAATGGGGAATAAGAGTAAAGAATAATTGTAGCACCATCGTGTGAAGATGGTCTACATCACATGGCAGAATTGGACGGAAACAAGTTTTCTTTCCAAAGTTTCCCAGGAATGACATTAGCTTACTTTGAGGTTAGCATTAGCATTCATTTAATTAAAAGACCTTAGGTTTGCTCGGATGTCATTCCTGAAACTGCATATTACAGGACAGGCATCCCATCAAAGTAAGTACTAAATTTGATGTAAAAGCAGATTTCAGAAAATGGGAGAAACGCACAAGAATGCTCAATGCTCCTAAATAGAAAATAAAAAACCGGATATTGTAGAAACAAGGATTATTGTTTTGACAATAAGGAACTGAAATAACCCACAGATTGGAAAATATGATTGCTTCTATCAAGTCATCCAAACACTTGAGTCACATGGACAACATTGTAGTTTCAGAGATTAATCACCGAGCTATTTTTAGAAAGCAATTTGCAAAACCATGAAGAAAGTTCCTACTTATTCCTACGGGATTGCTCTCACATAGTTAAAATGAATTATTTTCAGAATAACTTAAGTTACACGTAAAAACTTTTACATGAGTCAAGTTAGATAACAAGTTAGAATAAACTTACTAAGTAGCAGATGATTATGGTCTATAATAAAATCTAGTGAATGAAATGAAACAAGAGGAAAATAGGATTTACTCTATGTATTTATAATATTCTTACCATTATAATTTTTTTCTGACTAGATCCTAAACTAGATCCTGAGCTATTTAGAAATTTCTTAATCAAGTATTGACCAGGTCCTACCTTGCCTACTTCCTAGCTCAAACAATGTTGCAGTTCAGGTGGGGTTGGTACTTACCGCCATTACTGGTATTATGCATGCGCAGGTCTGCGTCGCCAGTGTGCACGATCGCATGCCCCAGCGAGATTTTGCTTCTGCATATGGAAGGAAGCAAAATCTCATGAAAGGGCATGTGCGCGTGAGATTTCAGTATTTTTTTTTGCTTCTGCGCATGCGCAGAAGCAAAATCTCACTGGGGCGCACACATGCCGGCAACACAGAGCTGCAAGCGCAGCTCCATTTTTCGCTACCGGTACGCAGTGTGGCCCGTACTGGCTAGCAACCTAAAAAAACAAGTATTGTGGTGCCAGAATTAATTGTTATATTGCTCCGCCTCAACTACAGACCAGAGAAAACTTAGCACATGTGCATTAAGAAGGGATTCCTCCTCTTCTTCCTCATCTCTGCTGGAGGTTCAGAAGTCCTGGCTGAACCTCTGCCACTGCCACCGAATCCTTACCAGCCTCCTCACTATCCAACTTGTGTGCCAGCATCACCTCATTGGCGTCATCTCGGATGGGATCCGCTACCAGCTGCACAAGCTGCTGGGTGTGTGCGTGTCACAACATATATCTACTTTTCTGCATTGGAACTTTTTGCTTACGTATTTAACAAAAATAGGTGCTGTGTTTGCTTAGAAACAGCCGGCCGGTTAGAGCCGTGCGATTGGCGTCCCTATCCAAGGTTCTGATAGGGCGCGTTCCATAGTTACTTTGTAAGCGGGAAAGCTACTGTGTATATGATTGGTTCCTGCCTCAGCCAGGGCTTGCTATATAACTCTGTTTGTGTTGTTGGATTTCTTTAAGCCTGTACCTGCCTGTCTGGCATGCATTCCGTATTAAAGTGATCTTTTAAACAGGGCCTCCTCTGTTTTACTGGCGACGAGGATTCTCGCCATTTCTTCAAGAATTCTATGCTTGGACTTTGGACGTAAGTGACAATGTCAGTGCAGCTTACTTTCGCCCCCTTCAATCCCCAAGGGGAGACATGGGACTCCTATGTTGCCCGTTTCGATTGCTTCTTAATCTCCAACGGGTACACGGAAATTTCCGGAGACAGGAAAAGATCTTATTTCCTGGGGTTTTGTGGCCCCGAGATGTTCGAAACGGCCCGAGCATTGTTTGCCCCTACTTCAATCCACGATGTGTCTTGGGATGACTTTTTAAAAACCTTGCAGGATCATTATGCCCCGGCTCCATCTCAGTGTGCGAGGCGCTATAAATTTTACCAGCGGAACCAAGCTGAGGGGGAGTCTATAAATGACTATGTGGCCGCCCTGCGCCGAGTGGCACTTTATTGCGAGTTTGCAGACCTGAATGACTATCTCCTAGACAGGCTTGTAATAGGGGTAAGAGACGGTCGGCTTAAGCGGCGTCTCCTGGCCATTAGGGATTTGACATTTCAAGCGGCGCTAGCGGAGGCTCGTGCGTTTGAGCTGTCAACGCAGTCGCTAGCAGCCATGGACAGCACCGTCAATGTTACCCGAAAGACTACGGTAACCACTGATAAGGCCACCGTTCTCCCAGAAGAGGATGGCAGTCATGAAGCAGAGGAGGAGGAGGTGTGTAAATTGGCAGTGAATAGGAACCGAGACGCTCCTGTTACCCGTCCCAGGCCACCCCAGGCACCTTGTCAGGGCTGTGGGGGCAACCATCTGAGGTCCTCCTGCCCTTCCCGTGATGCCTTGTGTTGGCATTGTGGTGCCAAAGGGCACCTTTCCAGGGTCTGCCATTCTCGCAGAGTTTCTACAGCCACTGGCCGAGAGCAACGGGAGCCCCAGAGTTTTATTCCCCGATGGCAGAAAAAATTTCCCTCCAACCGGCGTGAGGATTGCAACGCTATCTATAGTCGGCCACGTTTGGCTACCACTTTTGTGAAGGAGATGTCCAGTTCAGCGGAAAAGATCTCGTTGGAGGTCCAGTTGGGCACTTCGAGGTGCCCTATGCAAGTGGACACTGGATCTGCCCATTCCTTAATTTCGTGGGCAACATTGAAGCGCTGTTTTCCAGCTATCAGCAGAGGTCGCCTGTCTCCATGCTCTGTGCAACTGAAAGACTATCAAGGGACACCAATACCTATTGTGGGGGAGGGCCGTTTTCCAGTCCGTTACAAAACTTTCGTGGGCAAATTGCCTCTTATTGTAATTAATGGACCTTTCTCTAATCTTTTAGGTCTGGACTGGTTCAAGGCTTTGGGACTCTCTGTGACTGGGGTAAATGCTGTAAATGACATGGGGAGGTTTGAGATTTTGGCGCGGGAGTTTCCTACCGTATTTGATGGTCAGTTGGGCTGTTATAAGGGAACCCCGATATCATTCGGTTTAAACCCACAAGAACCGGCGGTTCGTTTGAAAGCCCGCCGGGTGCCCATTCCCCTCCGGCCGAAAGTTGATGAGGAACTGGACAGACTGATCGCCCAGGGGGTGCTAGAGCCGGTGGATCAGGCTAAGTGGGAAACCCCAGTGGTCATTGCATTTAAGGGGGATGGGGAAATTAGGCTGTGTGGGGACTACAAATGTTCCATTAACAAAGCGTTGGCACACCATTCATATCCGTTGCCAGTGGTGCAACAGCTGCTGCACACTTTGGGAAAGGGTCGGGTGTTCGCGAAGCTGGATTTATCTCAGGCTTATCAGCAGCTTCCCGTTGACCCCCTGGCTGCAGAGGCGCAGTCAATCATCACCCATCGGGGGTTTTTCAAGTGTCACCGTTTACAATTTGGGGTCTCTATTGCCCCAGGACTATTCCAAGGCCTGATGGAGAGGTTGCTATATGGGCTCGATGGCACGGTGCCATACTTCGATGACGTCCTGGTGTCGGGGAGTTCCACTGACGAGTTGATGGCACGAGTAAGGAAGGTTTTGTCCAAGTTCAGGGACGCGGGGCTTAAGCTAAAGGAAAAGAAATGTGTTTTCGGGGTCCCAAGGGTGGAATTCCTGGGCTTTATTGTTGATGGGGAGGGAATTCACCCCACCCCTGAAAAGACACGGGCGATTAGGGATGCCCCCAGGCCACGATCCAAGGCTGAGCTACAAGCCTTTTTAGGACTTTTAAATTTTTACGCGGTATTCATCCCGCATAAGGCGTCGGTGGCCGAACCTCTGCACCGGCTCTTGGACAAGCACTCGAACTGGCACTGGGAAGGAAGGGAGGAATCGGCATTTAATGGGGTCAAGGACATACTGTTGTCCAACAATGTGCTGGCCCAATACTCTCCAGGTTTACCTTTAATCTTGACCTGTGACGCTTCACAACATGGGGTGGGCGCTGTCCTTAGTCACAGGCTGCCCAATGGAGCCGAAGCCCCTCTGGCATTTTTCTCTCGCACATTGGCACCAGCTGAAAGAAATTATGGTCATATAGACAAGGAGGCGCTGGCACTTATTGCGGGGGTCAAGCGGTTCCACGATTACTTATATGGGAGACAGTTCGAATTGGTCACAGACCACCAACCACTGCTGGGGCTTTTATCAGGAAGCCGTCAGAGTCCAGTAGTCCTATCACCTAATCGGTCACTGGGATTCGTGCGGCAGAAGGCGGTCTCGGAGATATTCTGGTCCAGTGCCATGAAGGGCTTTAAAGGTCATAACCAACACTTTGAATTGTGACCGGAAATTGATCGGCAGCCAATGCAGACTGCGGAGTGATGGTGAAACATGGGCATACCTGGGTAAGCCCATGACTGCTCTCGCAGCTGCATTCTGCACGATCTGAAGTTTCCGAACACTTTTCAAAGGTAGCCCCATGTAGAGAGCATTACAGTAGTCGAACCTCGAGGTGATGAGGGCATGAGTGACTGTGAGCAATGAGTCCCGGTCCAGGTAGGGCCGCAACTGGTGCACCAGGCGAACCTGGGCAAACGCCCCCCTCGCCACAGCTGAAAGATGGTTCTCTAATGTGAGCTGTGGATCGAGGAGGACGCCCAAGTTGCGGACCCTCTCTGAGGGGGTCAGTAATTCCCCCCCCCAGGGTAATGGACGGACAGATGGGATTGTCCTTGGGAGGCAAAACCCACAGCCACTCCGTCTTATCCAGGTTGAGCTTGAGTCTGTTGACACCCATCCAGGCCCCAACAGCCTCCAGGCACCGGCACATCACTTCCACCGCTTCGTTGACTGGGCATGGGGTGGAGATGTAAAGCTGGGTATCATCGGCATATTGATGATACCTCACCCCATGTCCTTGGATGATCTCTCCCAGCGGTTTCATGTAGATATTAAATAGCAAGGGGGAGAGGACCGACCCCTGAGGTACTCCACAAGGGAGAGACCTCGGAGTCGACCTCTGACCCCCCACTAACACCGACTGCGACCGGCCAGAGAGGTAGGAGGAGAACCACTGAAGCACAGTGCCTCCCACCCCCAACCCCTCCAACCGGTGCAGAAGGATACCATGGTCGATGGTATCGAAAGCCGCTGAGAGATCGAGGAGCACCAGGACAGAGGATAAACCCCCGTCCCGGGCCCGCCAGAGATCATCCATCAACGCGACCAAAGCGGTTTCCGTGCTGTAACCGGGCCTGAAGCCCGACTGCTGGGGACCTAGATAATCGGCTTCTTCCAAGGACCGCTGGAGCTGGAGTGCCACCACCTTCTCGACAACCTTCCCCATGAAGGGAAGGTTGGAGACTGGACGATAGTTGTTGAGTAATTGTATAGGTAAGAACTAGAATTCTCAATTGGATTTAGAAAAAAATGGAAAAACGACAGTTCACAATATATGGCTTTGATTCACAGGCCTTGCAATAACTATAGTTTTCAAGTGTAAGATTATGTTGAGTTATCTGATATATAAAATAGACAATGCTATCATTTGAACACCCAGAAGCTATAGCAAATCTAACAGCGCCCCCAGTCTGCACAATTGATTGCACAACAGAGTGGAAGTAGATGGGCAACACATCCAGGGGTGGGCTATTGCCCGGACGGGGAGAGGAGGGACACAGTGGGGTAGTGAAAATGGAGCTCCACCTCAGAGCACCCAATTTGCACTGAAAGATGTTGAAAGAAAATGCAGGGTGTCCTGCAGAAGCAATGCCCATATTGTGGTAGTAAAAATTTTGGTAGCACTTCACTGAACACATCTATCAATCAATCCTAATCCGAGCAGATGATATGCCCAGTTCTGGGTCAAGTTGTTGATGAGTTATTGGATTTATTTGAAGTGAATCTTTGTACAATTTTTAACTCTGCCAAGATTCAAGATTGAACGTTTATAAGCTCTTTGGCACAGATATTGGTTTGGTTTAATGTGATAATCCAAAGAAAATAATAGTAATTATAACATAATGTGTCTTTCATTATCATTCAATAACCATTGTGAAGTCTAGCTCCAAAGATCTGAAATAAAATAAAATTTATTGGAATTATATGGAACTTTGTGTGCACGATGAGTCAAATATTCAATTCCTAAAATGCAATATGAGCAAGTTAAATAGTCCCAAAAGCCATCTATTTTGCCTGAAGAATTCCACTTTTATAATTTGTATTTTCATTTGAGTATGGGAATTATAATCCAGGACAGGACAGGAAAAAGTCAACTCTGTTGGTTGGCCTTATTTACCTTGCATTTCTCTGATCTGCCTTTTTGGGATGTTTCATCCATAAAATAGCTCAGAGCCTCAATGGCTCATTGGACATTTCAGGAAGATGAAAGTCCTCAATATTTTTGAACAGGTTTCTACAATGGAGAATTCCCTTCATGTATGATGTGTCTTGGAGTTACAAGTCCAGTGCACATGGAGGCCACCAGATTGGGTACAGCTTCTCTAAAAAAACCTAGGCTTTATATGACCTTAACTGTTTTATTAAATATGACACGGCGCCTATGCTTTGTTTTTATTGATTTATGTCATGTTCATTAGTTGCTTGAAAGTGTACTCCTTTGTTGTAGATTGTGTAAGTCTACCAACACTGAGCAATACAGCAGAAAACCCATAAACACCAGGGGCAAATTTCAGATGGGCACTAGTAAGGCTAGCCAAACAGGGTTAGCAGCATGTTTAATGACAAGTCACTTTAATCCAGTACAGTGATACCTTGTCTTACAAACTTAATTGGTTCCGGGACGAGGTTCTTAAGGTGAAAAATTTGTAAGATGAAACAATGTTTCCCATAGGAATCAATGGAAAAGCGATTAATGCGTGCAAGCCCAAAATTCACCCCTTTTGCCAGCCGAAGCGCCTGTTTTTGCACTGCTGGGATTCCCCTGAGGCTCCCCTCCATAGGAAACCCCACCTCCGGACCTCTGTGTTTTTGCAATGCTGCGATTTCACTGAGAATCCCCTCGCTGTGAAACCCCACCTCTGGACTTCCGTTGCCAGTGAAGTGCCCATTTTTGTGCTGCTGGGATTCCCCTGCTGGGATTCCTTGCAGCATCACAAAAACATGGAAGTCCTGAGGTGGGGTTTCCCATGGAGGGGAGCCTCAGGTGAATCCCAGCAGCGCAAAAATGGGTGCTTCGCTGGCAACGGAAGTCCAGAGGCGGGGCATCCCAGCGGCGGCGGTGGGTTTGTAAGGTGAAAATAGTTTGTAAGAAGAGGCAAATAAATCTTAAACCCCGGGTTTGTATCTCGAAAAGTTTGTATGACGAGGCATTTGTAAGATGAGGTATCACTGTACTCCACACTCAACGTGTAGTCCTCAATGGAACTGCATCTACATGGAGGGACATATACAGTGGGGTACCCCATGGATCTGTTTTAAGGCCAGTACTCTTCAACATATTCATCAATGATGTGGATAAGCGTATAGGTTAGGTTAGGTTTATTGGATTTATATGCCGCCCCTTTAGATGAAGAACTCATCAAATTTTCGGACAACACCAAGCTAGCAGGAATAGCCAACACTCCAGAAGATAAGCTTAAGATATAGAAGGATCTTGATAGATTTGAATTTGGACATTATCTAACTAAATGAAATTCAAAGATGAAAAAAGTAAGGTTCTACATTTAGACAAGTAAAATAAAATGCACAGATATAGTATATGCGGTACCTTGTTCAACAGCAGTAACTGTGAGAGGGATCTTGGAGTCCTAGTGGACAATCACTTAAATATGAACCAGCAGAGCGCTACAGTGAGCAAAAAACCCAACGTAGTTCTAGGCTGCATAAAGAGAGGGATAGAATCAAGATCATACAAAGTGTTAATACCACTTTATAATGCCTTGGTAAGGCCACACTTGGAATATTGCATTCAGTTTTGGTTGCCACAACTTTAAAAAAAATGTTGAGACTCTAGAAAGAGTGCAAAAAAGAGCAACAAAATGATTAGGGGACTGGAGGCTAAAACATACAAAGAATGGTTGCTGGAGCTGGGTATGTCTAGTCTGATGAAAAGGACTAGGGGTGACATGATAGCAGTGTTCCAATATCTCAGAGGCTGTCACAAAGGAGAGAGTCAAGCTATTCTCCAAAGCCCTGACGGTAGGACAAGAAGCAATGGGTGGAAACTAATCAAGGAGAGAAGCAACTTAGAACTAAGGAGAAATTTCCTGATACCTAAAACAATCAATGGAACAACCTGCCTCCAGAGGTTGTAAATGCTCCAACACTGGAAGTTTCAAATAAGAGATTTGATAACTATTTGTCTGAAGTGGTGTTGGCTTTCCTGCCTAAGCAGGAGGTTGGACTAGAAGACGTCCAAGATCCCTTCCAGCTCTATTATTCTATTTTTTCTCTTCACAAATTCCATTTTATAACAAAACATATTCGCCTTAAAATATATCAATAAGATATATATACATTTTCAATATTTCATAAACCAATATCTTATTTTGCACCCTTTTCAACTCTTATTCTTCAGTCTGACCCAACACTCCTCTCTCTCAACCTTCATCCCCTTCCTACTTTCTTACTCCTTCTCTCCCCTTTCTCCTTCCCTCCATTCATCCTCTATTAACACTCTATATTTTCTACTTCTTTTCACTCCTCTAACTTCCCCTTCTACTTCCTCTTCCTCCCTCTAATACCGTTCCCTGAGTGTCTCCTATCCTCACTCAATTTATATTTGACAAACTGATATTATGTTCCTTATTTTCATACTAGCGGTGCCACTTCTCAAATTATTATTTTTGTTTCATTGCTATGTTTATAATTTGTACAACCTTGGCATATGTTACATGACTCTAATGTCACCTAATCCCCTAGTTTTGTCTCCTGGGCCAACCACCAATTAATTCAATTTTTCTTCTTAAAATATTGCTATAGCTTAATTTTTTTAACTAATTATCATTTCTTGTGGAGCTCTATTATTCTATTCTTTTCTATTCTATTCTATTATTTGTTTGTTTTTGTCAAGTACATATTGGTAGTATACAAAGATATAACAATGTTTATATACATGATACTAATAAGAGAGGAAACATTAGTACAGGGGACAGAAAGCATGCTGGTGCACTTATGCATGCCCCTTACTGATATCTTAACAATCAGAAGTCAACAGTGGATAGTCTAAGGGTAAAGTTTTGGGGGTTAGATGATGATACTAGAGTCAGGTAGTGAATTCCATACATTAACTACTCGGTTATGAAAGTCATATTTCCTGCAGTGAAGTTTGGTGCAGTTTACTTTAAGTTTGTATCTGTTATGTGCTCATGTGTTGTTGTGTTTGAAGCTGAAGTAGTTGTTGACAGGAAGGACGTTGTAGTAGATGATTTTATGGGCTATACTTAGGTCGTGTTTTAGCTGACATCGATCTAAGCTTTCTAAACCTAGGATTGTAAATCTAGTTGCGTAGGGTATTCTGTTGTGAGTAGAGGAATGGAAGAGGGGAAGGTTTGGTAGGGAAGGTTTGCCTATTTGCCGATGACTCTAAAGTGTGCAATAGGGTTGATATTCCTGGAGGCGTCTGTAATATGGTAAATGATTTAGCTTTACTAGATAAATGGTCTAAGCAATGGAAACTGCAGTTTAATGTTTCCAAATGTAAAATAATGCACTTGGGGAAAAGGAATCCTCAATCTGAGTATTGTATTGGCAGTTCTGTGTTGGCAAATACTTCAAAAGAAAAGGATTTAGGGGTAGTGATTTCTGACAGTCTCAAAATGGTTGAACAGTGCAGTCAGGCGGTAGGGAAAGCAAGTAGGATGCTTGGCTGCATAGCTAGAGGTATAACAAGCAGGAAGAGGGAGATTATGATCCCACTATATAGAATGCTGGTGAGACCACATTTGGAATACTGTGTTCAGTTCTGGAGACCTCACCTACAAAAAGATATTGACAAAATTGAACGGGTCCAAAGACGGGCTACAAGAATGGTGGAAGGTCTTAAGCATAAAACGTATCAGGAAAGACTTCATGAACTCAATCTGTATAGTCTGGAGGACAGAAGGAAAAGGGGGGACATGATCGAAACATTTAAATATATTAAAGGGTTAAATAAGGTCCAGGAGGGAAGTGTTTTTAATAGGAAAGTGAACACAAGAACAAGGGGACACAATCTGAAGTTAGTTGGGGGAAAGATCAAAAGCAACATGAGAAAATATTATTTTACTGAAAGAGTAGTAGATCCTTGGAACAAACTTCCAGCAGATGTGGTAGAAAAATCCACAGTAACTGAATTTAAACATGCCTGGGATAAACATATATCCATCCTAAGATAAAATACAGAAAATAGTATAAGGGCAGACTAGATGGACCATGAGGTCTTTTTCTGCCGTCAGACTTCTATGTTTCTATGTTTCTATATTTCTGGACTTTTTCTAGAGTGTTTATGTCCAAAATGTGATGCGGGTTCCAGATAGATGAGCTGTATTTAAGGATTGGTCTGACAAAAGTTTTGTATGCTCTGGCTAGTATGAGATTACCGGAGCAGAAGCTATGTAGGATTAGGTTAACAACTCTTGAAGCCTTTTTGGCGATGTCCTTGCAGTGGGCTTTGACACTTAGGGCATTTAATATTTATTTATTTTATTTATTTATTTTGTCCATTTCCTGAGTGGCTCCTATCCTCACTCAATTTATATTTGACAGACTGATATTATGTTCCTTATTTTCATACTAGCCTTTCATATTAGCCTTGGAATATGAGTATTCCAAGGTCCTTAGCGAGTGAGGGTTGTCTGCAAGGTCTTGTTTATTCAGCCTGTATTTGGTGATCTACTGTATTTGCCAATGTGCAGGACAGAGCATTTATTGGTTGAGATTTGGTCCGGAGAGAGACAAAGGCAGCTGAGAATCGGGGCGAGGGAACTCAGATGCCGCCTTCTCTCCAAACAACCCGTCAGGCCTGCTGCGGTTTGCGCCCGGGCGGGGCGGCTGACTGGCCTCGGATTTCTCCTTGCCTTTGGGCGAGGAAGAGGAGGAGGCGGCTGACGAGGCGGGCGGCAGAAGCCGGCCTCGGTCACGTGGTGCCGGCGCAGAGGAGCAGCTTCTGCCGCCTACAATTTTCCGCCGGCTGCTCATCGCCCGGCTTTTTCTGGGGATGCTCCCCAGACGCGGCTTTGTGGTAGCAGAGTCAGGCCGAAGTCGCCGACGTCTTGCGTCGCTTCGCCTTTGCCGCGCGGCTCAGGTGACTCTTCTGCCCGGCGGCGATGTAAGGCAAGCCCGGCGCTCGCTCCCTCGCTCGCTTCGAGGAACCAGCTTCACCTGCTAGGGCTGAAGTAGGAGGTTTTTTTAAAAAAAAAGCCCCCCCCCCTGCCCGGCTGTAGGAGTTCAAGGGGCGGCCTTTCTTTTGGGAAGGTGAGTCTGGGGTCGGCGGCCGCTTCTGTCCTTCCTTGGGATGGCGGGAGGAAGGGGCTTCCTGAGCACAGAGAGAGGCGAAAAAAATGGGGCTGCTTCGGATGGGATCCGCCTCTGAATTATAGAACTAGGCCATCGAGAGGGTCTGACCGTGTTTTTAAGGCAGACCCTTCCCGGCGACGAAGCTTGCTTTTTTGTGGTGGCCCCGATAATCTTTCGACGACGGACCAATAAAGGACGAAGCGGTAAAATTCCAGGACTGAGAGCTGTGGCTGGAAGGAGGAAGAGAGCAACGTATTGAACTGAATTGAATTTTTCTAAGCCTTTCTGCTGAACTAAAAAACCTCTTCTCCCTCTTGATTGGGTGATTTTTTGAGTATTTTTAAAATAATAAGAAGAATAATTTAATATTTATTTAATATCACGTTTGTTAATTTTTCTCAAAAGGGATGCTTTATTTGGGACAAACTCTTAAGTTTGCATCCTCCCACTTTTGCTGCTATGTGAAGGGAATGATTTTTCTAAAATTGCATGCTGATTGATTGATTTGACTGACTGACTGACTTTTTATGGTTTGGGTTGTTTTTTTAAATTTATTTATTTATTATTTAGATTTGTATGCCGCCCATCTCCACAGACTCGATTATAAATTATAATAAGATTATAATTTAAATTAACTGGATTTGGGACGTTATATATTGTTTCATTATGTGTTGTAAGCCAGTGTTTCCCAACCGGTGTGCCGCGGCACACTGGTGTGCCGCGAGACATGGTCAGGTGTGCCGCGAAGAAATAAGCTCAGCTTCTGGTCTCGCAACTTTTTGCGAAGAGAAAAAAGTTGTGATACCGGAAGCTGAGCTTGCTTCTTTGCGCCTTCCAAGTTTTCCAGCAGTTGCGGCGCCCCGCCCGGCTGGAGCTTCCCTGTCAGCAGGTGAGCTTTGGGGCTTGGTGGGAGGGCAGCGGGAGGGCGGCGCACAGGGGGAGGGTGATGGCGGCGGCAGCGGCAGCGGGCAGGAGCCATGCCGTGGGGTGGTGGCAGGGTGGTCCCTCTCTCCCCCTCTCTTGCTTTCTCTTTCCCTCCCCCCTCTCTCCCTCTCTCTTTCTCCCAGTAGCCGCGGGGCGACATCAGGGTGATCGTCGGTGCCTCTGTTCCTCTGTTCCGGAGGCGGAGCTCCGGAACAGAGGAACAGAGGCACCGACGGCGGCGGCTGGAAATGCTGGAATTGCGTGGCTGGCATTGCCTGCTGGCTGGACCAGGACAGAGGCTCAAGCCCCACGTCCATGCCCAGCGCAACGCCAGAAATGTACGGCTTCTAGCCACCGCCGTCTGTGACTCCGTTCTGGAGCTCCGCCTCAAGCTGATCACCCTGCCGTCGCCCCACGGATACTGGGAGAAAGAGAGAGGGGGAGAGGGGGGGGGGGAGAAAGAGAAAGCAAGAGAGGGAGAGACAGAAATAGAGAGAGGAAGAGAGGGGGGAGAGAAAGAGAGAGAAAGATATAGCAAGAGAGGGAGAGAGAGAAAGAGGGGGGAGAGAAAGAGAGAGAAAGAGATAGCAAGAGAGGTAGAGAGAGAAAGAGAGAGGAAGAGAGGGGGGATAGAAAGAGAGAGAAAGAGATAGCAAGAGAGGGAGAGAGAGGAGAGAGGGAGAGATGGGGGAGAGAAAGAGATAGCAAGAGAGGGAGAGAGAGAAGGAGAGAGGGAGAGAGGGGGGAGAGAAAGAGATAGCAAGAGAGGGAGAGAGAGGGGGGGGAGAGAGAGAAAGAGATAGCAAGAGAGGGAGAGAGAGAAAGAGAGGGGGGAGAGAAAGAGATAGCAAGAGAGGTAGAGAGAGAAAGAGAGAGGAAGAGAGGGGGGATAGAAAGAGAGAGAAAGAGATAGCAAGAGAGGGAGAGAGAGAAGGAGAGAGGGAGAGATGGGGGAGAGAAAGAGATAGCAAGAGAGGGAAGGAGAGAGGGAGAGAGGGGGGAGAGAAAGAGATAGCAAGAGAGGGAGAGAGAGGGGGGGAGAGAGAAAGAGATAGCAAGAGAGGGAGAGAGAGAAAGAGAGAGGGAGAGAGGGGGAGAGAAAGAAGGAGAGAGAGATAGCAAGAGAGGTAGAGAGAGAAAGAGAGAGGAAGAGAGGGGGATAGAAAGAGAGAAAGAGATAGCAAGAGAGGGAGAGAGAGAAGGAGAGAGGGAGAGAGGGGGGAGAGAAAGAGATAGCAAGAGAGGGAGAGAGAGAGGAAGAGAGGGGGGAGAGAAAGAGAGAGAAAGATATAGCAAGAGAGGGAGAGAGAGAAAGAGAGGGAGAGAGGGGGGAGAGAAAGAGAGAGAAAGAGATAGCAAGAGAGGTAGAGAGGAAGAGAGGGGGGAGAGAAAGAGAGAGAAAGAGATAGCAAGAGAGGGAGAGAGAGAAGGAGAGAGGGAGAGAGAAAGAGATAGCAAGAGAGGGAGAGAGGGGGAGAGAGGGGGGAGAGAGAGAAAGAGATAGCAAGAGAGGGAGAGAGAGAAAGAGAGAGGAGAGAGGGGGGAGAGAAAGAAGGAGAGAGAGGGGGTAGAGAAAGAGAGAAAGCAAAAGAGAGAGAGAAAGAGAGATAGCAAGAGAGAGGGGGAGAGAGGGGGAGAGAAAGAGAGAGAGAGAAAGAGAGATAGCTAGAGAGAGAAAGAGAGAGGGAGAGAGAGGGGGAAGAGATAAAGAGAGAAAGACAGCAAGAGAGAGAAAGCAAGAGAGAGAGAGAAAGAGGGGGGAAGGAGGGTGAGGGAAAGACAGAGAGAGGGAAGGAAGGAGGGAGAGAGAAGGAGGGCAAAAAAGAGAGGGAGGAAGGGAGAAACAAAGAGAGATGGAGAGAGAGGGGAAAGAGGAGGGAAGGGAGAGAGAGAGAGAGAAAGAGGGAGAGAGAAAAATAGAGCGAAAGGGAGGAAGAGAGATATTTTTTGTCCAAACTTTTTTTACACCCCCCCCCCCCCGCTCAGTGTTCCCCAGGATTTTGTAAATGTGAATAATGTGCCGCGGCTCAAAAAAGGTTGGGAAACACTGTTGTAAGCCACCCTGAGTCTTCGGGGAGGGGTGGCATAAAAGTCCAATTAATAAATAAGAAATAAATAATATGATGCCCAACTCCTGAAGGACTCTGGGCGTAAATGCATATGCCATCTAAACATGAAGGTGGCATCCTTTTTTCCTTCAGAAATTATACTTTCACTCCGATAGCAATGTGTATAGAAGCGATCGACTGTTAAAAACTAATTTAATTCATCAGTGGAAGCCTATGTTGACTTAATGGAAATATTCATTATTCTAATTAAGGTTAAGTTCTTAGATAGATGGGCATTGCTTTCGATTCCTCCTTAGATAAATGAACATTTAAAAAAGTTTCTTCAATTGGAAGTCTTCTGGATTTGGGGAAGTCTTCTGGAGTCTGCAGAGAGGGGCGGCATACAAATTTAATAAATAATAATAATAAATATTAATAATAATAATCAAATCCCTTCCTTCCCATTCAAATAAATTACCGGTATATGAAAGTTATATGAATGTGTTGCTGTCGTATGTTTTATTGTGGAGGTAATATTAAATCTATATGCCCTTTCTTTGTACAGTAGATTTCTTTTTAGGTAAATGGTGTTAAGTTTCTTCAACTGGACAACTTAGAGAGTTCTTAAATTAAAAAAAACACTGGATGATGCTAAAATATGTTCCTTCCATTCAGATTAAAATTGCTATGGAATTATTGTTGCCTTATGTTACATTATAGAGGTAATGTTAATTTTATATGTCCTTTCTTTGAAATCATTTTAATGAATGACACTATGTTATTGGTTATGCAGATGAATCATGGCTATTTATCATTCCCATAAACATGATGATGCTGAATAACTACAAAGAAAAAAATTCCACATCTTTCTGGAGGCTTATTTTTTATTTAAAGGATAGTTGAATAATTTTCAAAATTGTGGAAAAAGTTAAAATACTGTACTTGCATATCTAAGTGAATGAACAAAAGCTTTCTAGAACTTTGTTTTTAACTTCAACTGAGTGGTGAAAGTTAATCATAGCCCCTTTTTCAAATTCATCTGGCTTTTTAATTTTAGCTTGGAACAGTTCAGTTTTTTGAAATGGATTTTAGTTATAGGGTATGATATAATAATCATCAGTGGCTAGTATTGAGACAGTGTCAGAAATTTAGATTCTGCTTCTATGAGACACTCCTATAGTAGTGTTGACAAACCATAGATGGCCAGCTAAATCTACCACTCTAATTTAATTTATAAACCTACTCTGAACTTCCTAAACACAAATCTAATAAATACATGAAAAATATACTAATTGTATTGAATTGAAAAGTATGACCAACTAAATCAAAATTTCAACAAATCTTGTCTAGTTGAACAGTGGAGTAGGGCGTACTTGTATTTAGCACTTAGAAACACTTGGTCTGTGAAGGATCTCATGTGTAGACTAGCTGAAAAAAAATCCTAGAATGCAATGGCAAGACCATTTCCATATTGTAGCCGGGTGTGGGCTACTGCACGGACCGGGGCGGGGGGGATGCAGTGGGGTAGCAAAAATGGAGCTCCACCCCAGAGCATCCAATTTGCACTGAAAGATGATGAAAGGAAATGCAGGGCGTCCTGCATAAACAATGCCCACAGTGTGGTAGTAAAAGGTTTGGTAGCCCTTCACACTGATTGTAGCCCTCCACCCCCCACCCCACCCCCCCACAAAACCCCACTTTATGAATCTACCTATGTTGTCATCAGGAATAAAATTCAACTCAAGGATTTGATTACCGGTATATTATTGCCTTCCCGTTCTTTGAAAATTTTTCTGAATTCTGATTATTTTATTTCTTTATTTTATTTTATTTATCATACAAATATAGTATTGTATTGTAGTATGTTTAACATAATATAAGTATAAAGTAGAGATAGAAAAGATAAAGAGACATTAGGACAGGAACGGTAGGCACAAAGGTGCACTTATGCACACCCCTTACAGACCTCTTAGAAAAGGGCAGAGGTCTATTGTAGATAATGTAAGGTTGAAGATTTTGGGATTGGGGGAAGAAACAACAGAGTGAATTCCAGGCCACTCTATTGCTGAAATTGTATTTTCTGCAGTCTAGTTTGGAGCAATTTACATTTAGTTTGTATCTATTGCATGCTCTTGCGTTGTTGTTGTTAAAGGTGAAGTAGTCGCCAACAGGGAGTAGTACATTGTGATGTATGATTTTATGAGCAACAGTTAAATCAGTTCGGAGGCGGCGTATTACTTTCAAATGATGATACCAAAAATGGACTGTATATTCACTAATTAACTCTGTGCATATAGTTACTTCCTCTGGCTCTGATTTGGCAATTGAAATCAATAAAGAAAATGTTTAGCATTATATTTGATAAGTTGACTGCAACATTTATATAAATAATTTGGATTTGCATGGGTTTTGCTGTATCTTATGAGATTATGAGCATCCCTGTTGGGTTGGCAGTATTACAGGATCGATATGACATTAATAATCCTGTGGAATAGACAGTCACCTTGCACAAATATGATAGGTCCCACAAAATAATTTAATACAGTATATGAAAATATTTTTGTACTGCTTTAGAATGAGCACAAAATTACTTCCCGTTTAAATGCCAGTGTCAAATGAGATAACAATTATTTTCCTCCCATTTATCTTAATATATCAATTGTGCGTTGGTGCTTTTTGAAAGAGAAAGAGATGAATTGAGGAATCTGCCACATATAATATAGATCCTGGACCAGGGAAGAGGAGGGAAAGAGAAGGGAAGTGAGCTACTGCTTTATAGATTAACTTCTTTGTCCTTCGTATGCGTAGGAATCTGTTCCCCAAATATTGCTTCTTGTGTTTTTCATAGCAATACCAGTAATGCAATTATATTTCTTGAGCACCATACAATTCTCAATAATAAATTCTTTGAATTTAGTTAACCTGGTTTTCTGGTATCTTCAGTATTAAAGATGTTGATAATACCTTGTCTTCATTCTCACAGTGGATCTACTTCCTATCTATTGTCTTTCTACCCAGACATGAATGGAAGAAAGCTCCATTTTTCAGATGAGAGACCTGCCTCTGAGCACACTTATTTTGGAATGGAGCCACACTGGCTTTTAACATTGTTGTTGTCCTCTAACAACAATTTGTAATACATTAAGGCCAATGTTGCAAATACAGAACTAAATAATTCACATGCCTTCTGTGAGAGGGTCAATAGAATTAGAAGGAAGTTTAAGCAGATTCTGTGACATCTGTACTCTAAGAGCAAACAGAATATATTGTAATTTCTAGGGTTCCTAATACTAAAAAGCCCAGGAAGTTGTTTATGGAACTCCCTCAATGTGCTAAAGTTTCTTAGCTCAAGGAATTGGATTTAAAAATTGGTTTGTTCTGTGACTTTTCTCTGAAAGTGTGATCTGTATGACGGTAAGACATAGAATGGAGTTCCATATAATATACATGTCTTAAAGCAGTGTTTTTCAACCAGTGTGCCGCGACACACTAGTGTGCCGTGAGACATAGTCAGGTGTGCCGCGAAGCTCAGAGAGAGAAAGAAAACAAAAGAGAGAAAAAGAAAGAAAACAAGAGAGAGAAAGAAAAAAAGAAAGAAAGAGAGAGAGAGAGAAAGAAAGAGAGAAAGAAAACAAGAGAGAGAAAGAAAGCAAGAGAGAGAGAAAGAAAGCAAGAGAGAGAAAGAGAGAAAGACAGAGAGAGAGAAAGAAAGAGAGAAAAAAAACAAGAGAGAGAGAGTGAGAAAGAAATAGAGAGAGAGAGAGAAAGAGAGAGAGAAAGAGAGAGAGAAAGAAAGAAAGAGAGAAAGAAAGAAAGAGAGAGAGAGAAAGAGAGGGAGGGAAGGTGGGAGAGAGAAAGACATAGAGAGAGGTAGGGAGGGAGAGAGAAAGAGAGCAAAAAAGAGAGGAAGGAAGGAAGAGAGAAAGAAAGAGGGATGGAGAGAAAAAAAAAAGAAGGGAGAGAAAGAGGGTGGGAGAGAGAAATAGAGCGAAAGGAAGGAAGAGAGAGAAACATTTTTTAGCCCTCCCCCCCCCCACACTCAATTTGCCCCAGGGTTTTGTAAATGTAAAAAATGTGCCATGGCTCAAAAAAGGTTGAAAATCACTGTCTTAAAGAACCCAGTTATTATTTATTGGACTTCTAGACCATTCAGAAGCCGTGATTCTCAGCCATTTTATGATGGTGCAGAAATCAAGCAAGAGCCAAGGATAAATGTGCACGTAAGAGAGGGGGAGGATGGGAGAAATGTCGAAGATTTTTTTGAGAAATAACTCGTGAAACAATATCCTGTAAAATCTTAACAGGAAAACTGATAAACAAAATAATGTGTTTATGGAAAAAACCTCCTTATGTTTGGTTCCAAAAATAGTGCTTTCTATGATAGGAACATGAGAACTGTGGGAGAACTCATTTTTCTTCACTGTTAATATCTTTTTCACTGCTGTGATTAGTTGATGAAATAACATCAATGGGCTATAAGTTGGCATGGAAGGTGCTGTAATACTTGTAGTTTAGAGTTGAAACTCTTGTTGTTAAAGGAGACAATCACACCTTGAGTTTTAGATATGCTCACAAATACATGCATAGCATTTTTGGTTAATCATTCCAATATTGCTAATGTTTTTTTCTATTCCAGCAATGGAAAATCCTGAAGTGCTTGTAGGCAGCTGCAGTACTCAGGATGATGAACATTTATACAGTGTAAAACATCATGCATCAATGTGCCAGCTTCTGGAAGATCAGTTAAGAAGAAAACTTAAATTTTTCTTTATGAATCCCTGTGAAAAATTCTGGGCCCGAGGAAGGAAACCGTGGAAGCTGGGCATACAAATTCTGAAAATAGCTATGGTCACTATCCAGGTGAGATACAAAGCTGCAGTACAATTATTACTTACACATTTTTAGCTACTGCTATATAAATTCAAGAAATTATAACCAGTTGAGTGACAACCTCTGATTTACTGCTGCTTTAGTGACTTGTGTTTTTAGAACCATTTGTACGGTTGGTATTTGAAACTTTCAGACCTTAATACAGGCAGTCCTCGACTTATAACCATTTGTTTAGCAACTGTCTAAAGTTACAAGGGCTTGGTCATATAATTAGAATTTGGGCGCTTGACAGCCAGCATGTACTAATGATGGTTGCAGCAGAATTTGAAAATGTCCAATATGAACTATACTAATATTATATTATATTTTTATTCAGCAAAACAGATCCAAGATCAAAAAGAATAAAATAGTCATGATATTGAACTGGGCTAAATTTTAAGTGTAACAAGAATATAGTTACATAAATATAGGAGGAGTCTTTGACCACTGAATGAAAATAAAAGTTGTAAATCGGAGGGATGGTACCCAGCTCTTTTTTCCTATATGTTCAATTCCTGATTTATTTACCTTTCACACTCTCAGGGTAAAATGAAACTACCAAGAGAATGAGTAGGGAATGGTGGTAGAACTACTGTATTTTTCGGAATATACAGATAAGAGGCACCCTTTTCCTCCCTAAAAGAGGCTGAACATTTGGGTGTGACTTATACTTTGAATGTTACTTTTTCAAAGTTTTTTCCCCCAGCCCTAGCAAGGTGCTGACAATCTTCTCTGCTTCCTATGCCCTCCGAAGAAGGTTTTTTCCAGCCCTAAGTCTTTGCAGGCTTGCTTTCATTCCTATCCCCTCTGAAAAAGGCTTTTTCAGCCCTAACCAGAGGATAAAATAATGTGTTCGAGCTGAACTGACTAAGAACACTAACCAGATGAATACCTGATAGGTAGATTCCCCCCCTCTATTTTACTCCCCCGAAACTAAGGTGTGTCTTATACTCCAGTGTGTCTTATACTCTGAAAGATACGGTAGCTACGAATGCTCCATCAATTAAAAAATTTAATGTACTTGTGGTCAGAATGGACTTTTTGAGTATTTTAGCTGAAGAATTCCCTTTCTATTGATATTTTCAGCTTGTAGTTTTTGGTTTAAGCAATCAAATGGTGGTTACATTTAAAGAAGAAAACACGGTATCCTTTAAGCATCTATTCCTGAAAGGCTATATGGACAGCATGGATGACACCTATGCAGTGTACACGCAAAAAGAGGTCTATGACCAGATCTCTTTCGCAATAAACCAGGTAATATTTATCTATCTATCTATCTATCTATCTATCTATCTATCTATCTATCTATCTATCTATCTATCTATCTATCTATCTATCTATCTATCCATCCATCCATCCATCCATCCATCCATCCATCCATCCATCCATCTATCGGCTGTATGTTCCAGCATAAGTCTGGAATGACTCAAGCAATTTTAAACAAACTTGGTACACAGATGATTTACCCTCTGGAAACAAATACTGTGGGAGTAAGACACCCTAGTACCCCTTAGTGTGTGTGTGTGTTCCAGCATAACTCTGAAACATCTGGGCCATTAATGAGAGCGAGTGCAGCGTCCTAGAGTGGACATTGTCTATGATTCACTTCTGTCACAACTTCCTCTAGAAAGCCAGCCATGACATTTGCCCTCCACTGGGCCAATGGGAAAGCACTTGATATTCCCTTCTCTTGACAGAAGGTGGCCCAAAGTGCCATGATTGTAGAAAGGGTGGGAAAGAGGAGTGCGTTGGAGGGGGGAGGGACAGGGCAGGGGTGATGGGCATGGGGGTAGGGGGAAGAAAGGCCCCTCTCAATGACTCCCTGTTAGAGGCAGACGACGCCCCCTGGTGGATTTGGGGCAAAGTGCCAAGATTGTAGAAAGAGCGGAAAGAAGATCACATGGGAAGGGGAGGGCAGGGGTGATAGGCATGGGAGTAGGGGGCAAAAGACCCTTCTCAATGGCTCCCTGTCAGACAAATGCTTTGAGGTCTATAAATACCCGTGTAGCGCTGGGTTTTCAGCTAGTATTTTATAAAATATTGTACACTGAACCTAAACTAAGCTTGAAAAAGCCAAGTCATTATATGTAAACAGATATGAATGGAAGGAAAATCACATTGGTTTCCTATACCATAGAGCTTGCATTGGCTCTAATGAGGCAAGAGATGCAGACCTTTTAATTCCATAGTAACCTCATGAGATAAAGGTAACACAGGCAATTGGCCCATAAAAATGAGGTTTTCTATGACTGAATCCATTTCACCGAGTTTTATTTGAACTTTAGTCTTTGTAATTCTATTCATGAGATCAATAAATCTGAAAAGCAGGATGTTCCATCGCAGACATTCTCTTGCGTCTCCAATTAGTTCAGTTTTAATTATCAGGCAGCTCCATTAACTGGTTGTACCTTGTCGCTTAGTTCTTACAGCTGCGTGCTAATTCGGTTGGAAATCACGCCTACGAAAAGAAAGGATCAGAAGAGACGCCCATGGCAATATGTCAGTACTTCTACAAGAGAGGAATTATCAGCCCTGGAAATGACACTTTCGATATTGACCCAGAAATTGAAACTGGTGATATACTGAACGACTCAAATCAGATAGATTGTTTCTGTGTGTGAGAGAGAAAGGAGAATGAGAGTGGGGTGGGCGGAGGTCAGAAAGAGAGACAACTTGAGCAAAGTCATAGTGTTTAAAAGCAAACACATAGTAATTTCCAGTATCATTACAATATAATGGGTAGACACTTCAGATGTTTTATTTGTACAGGAAGAAATTCAACTACTGCAGATAGTCCTCACTTAGCAATTGCTTCATTCAGTAACAGTTCAGAGTTACGACAACAGTGAAAAGGTATATTTAAGACCAATCCCTGAACTTGCAGCTATTGCAACATCCATTGTCACCTCCTCAGCTTGTTTCCAACAAGCAGAATCATTGTGGAAAATGGCAGGAAGTCACAAAAGTCATATGCCATTTTGCTTAACAACCTGAGGTGATTTGGTTAATGACTGCACTGGAACTGTCATGGGATGTTTCACTTTATGACTATATCACTTAGTAACTGTGATTAGTAAGTGAGGACTACTTGTACATTAGAGTCTTGTTTAAGTCATGAAAACTGCAGTAGTGGTGCTTCATTTAATTCCTTGCCCCATTTCACTCAAATGATGTCAGCTTCAGTCAGACCTAGTATATTCCATATAGATGTACATTGTTTATATCTATGGAGATTCTCAGTCATCCAGGTTATGGTTGTCCTGAAGGTGCTTTTTCAAGAAGTAACTGGACTTTCTGGTTTTTCTTTGAAGATGTTTTGCTTCTCATCCAATAAGCTTCTTCAACTCTGAGCTGAAGAAGCTTCATGGATGAGAAACAGAACATCTTGAAAGAAAAACCAGAAAGTCCAGGTGCCTCTTGAAAAAGCACCTTTAGGGTGTACGTGGTTTAGTTTCCAAGTGGCCTGATACCCTGCTGATAAAAATGGCTGACTCATAGCCCAGTGTGTTGACTTTATTGTATCTGAAGCAGGTTCTTCATACTGGTAATTATTGAACAGAGTTAAGGGTGCATCTACTTGCAAGATACTGTAGTATAATCAAAATTGAAGCAATTGATGTCCCTCATCCACAAAAGTGTCTTGCCAACTCAACATTGCAAACATCACCAACACTAATTGGTGATTCAGGTTCATGGTGAACTTTACTATTAGGAAAAGTGAGGCAGTGCCCTCAGACTGTAGACATGTGATAGAAAGCATTAGTAACCTGTTGGATGACATAAATGTTTGCTGTGTGGATTATTTTGCGCTCTTACTTTTGCCCTGAAGTATTGAAGAAAATGTCACCTTACAATGCACTTACAAATCCAGTTAGCTTACTTGCCTGAGCCATTCATGTTTATGTGCTTTAGGCAAATACCGAAATATATTGGCTGACTCTACTGGCCTCTGAAACTTTGTGAATAAATTTGAGTGGACAGTCTTAACTGTTCAACATGAATATTGATTACTGAACATATAGAATTATTGGTAGTGTCTGTTATGAGAATTCAGAAGCATTGTGACTTATTTTTGGAGTTTGGAAATAGTGACATAAATAATAATCTCTTAGCGAACTAATGTAGTAAACATATGTGCACAACATTTCCAAACAATACCAAAAGCTGAATTCTGTAAGGATATCTTAGCTTAAACCTCTTGGGTATGAAAGATATTAAAGGACTGTTGACAGATTGAGGGTCTTTTCTTGATATATGTATGCAATTACATGAACCAATGTGTAACATATACAAATAATTACAGTACAAGAACTTTCTGAATTACTGTTTCTTCATTTTATTTAGATGGAAGTAATTCATAACTGCATTGAAACATCATTCTACAGTCATAAGTAGAAGGGCCTGTAACCATAGAAATTAGGGTATTAGGGTACTGATCTGTGGATCAAGTATAAAATTTCCTTTTTGGGTTTATTTTTAACAAGCAGATATTTTCAGGGATTCTTTATCAAATAAGAATTCCCATAAGGCAGAAGTTCAGTAAATATATGCATTAAATTAATGAAAAAACATAGCTGCTTTTTTCTTGCAAGTGTGAAGAAAGATTTTACATCTGGTATTATTTAGATAAGACTACTAGTGACCAGATTGGATTTAATTTCCTTTTTACTGATTTTCTGTCTTCCTCGTCTTATTAAATATTGAGTATTTTCTATATGCCGTAAAGCATCTGTCTTCCCACAGAGTGTCTTTATGTGGAGCCAATGCTACCTCTGGAAAATGGGACACTGAGGAAGACTCCTTTCAATTTTACTTTGGACTTCCAGAGGTGAGGAGAAATAAAAGTTGCTGGCATTCTTGAACATTTTTGGTAATGGTGAAATAAAGCTCCGGTCTCTGTTCTAGACTTGTAACTCTGACACTCACGTTCAAACTGAAGGCCATTAATCTCCAGACTGTTCGACAACACGAACTCCCAGACTGCTATGATTTCACACTAACAGTAAGTACAGAGGTGGAGTCCTTGAAACTTTCTGAGCTTGGTTGTTTATGTGCAGATAAACTAGGAAGCAAGTAAAAAAAATTGAACTGATGAAGACTTGTAATTAGTTATTTTCTGAAGGGCAGGTTTGGGATGGGAGAAATGGGCCTAGATTGTGTCAGCTTCTTCTTAAAGTGGACTACAATAGTCCCTCACCTATCGCTGGTGTTACGTTCCAGACCTGGCCGCGATAGGTGAAATCCGCAATGGGGAATTTATCGACTGATAGTACTTATTTAAGTATATGGTAATTGTTTGGTAAGTTTTCATTGTTTTAAGTGTTTATAAACCCTTCCCACACAGTATTTATTTTAGATACAGAATTTAAATACAGTATTTACAATTTTAGATATATATTTTTTTTAAAAAACCTGCCGATCGAGTTCGGCGGGCTGTTTAAATCTGCCGATCACCTTCCTCAGAAACCCGCGATGAAGTGAAGCCGCAGTAGGTGAAGCGCGGTATAGCGAGGGACTACTGTATTGCAGTATATACATTAGCAACTTAGAAGTAGAGAATAAAGTGAAATGATAACGCTGAAGCTAATCAAGAGGCAGGCACCAATGATTTATTGCTACCAGAGATTTGCCTGACCACAGCTGCAAATACCCATTTGGTAAATCAGCTATTCTTTGTGTGTGTGTGTGTGTCCTACAATTCACATTAATTCTCGCGGTAACTCAACTACTCTTCTTTTAGTTAAGTTCAAAACATAATTCTATATAGTATTAGCTTTTTGACAATAATATTAACAATAATATTAATACTTTTATTATGCGTGTAACTATATTGTAATTGTACATTTTAAAATTTGTTTCTATTTATTTTTGGTTGACTGTGGCTGGCGATCAACTTGAATACTCCTCAGATGGAAAAGTGCAATAAAACCCAAATAGTGATAAGAATAGCAATATTTCTGAAACAATATTAAAAAGATAGAAGACATTGGGTCATGTTCTCTTGTTAAGTTTTGTTCGAGGATTATTCAGATATAGTCTTCCTTTATTCTATTTCTCCACCTTATTTTTAAACTGCTTAGATTTGGGGGAGAATGGTACACTGACAGAACTAAACTAACTCCAAGCATTTTCTGTTTTCTACAAAACATGCTTTTTATATGCCATCACTGCTTCAAAGTTATACTTCAAGCTAACTATAAGACTTTATGGCTTTTTTGAGAAGAATAGTAGATAGATAAATAGATGGATGGATGGAAGGTAGGTAGGTAGGTAGGTAGATAGATATAGATTTTGATTTTATTACCAAGCATTAGGCATAAACTATTCAGATTCTATCTGAACTAATGAGTGTTTAGAAATAAGAATAATAGCATCTTTTCTATCTCCACAATATCTACAGATACTCTTTGATAACAAAGCTCATAGTGGAAGAATTAAAATAAGCCTAGACAATGATATTGCCATCAAGGAATGTAAAGACTGGCATGTTTCTGGATCAAGTAAGCTTAAAAAACATACTTTTGTTATTACTTATTTAGTGCTTATTAGGTTTTATTGAAGGCCTAGTGATGCATGAAGTTAAATATAGTATTTGCTATGTTCTGTAGTAACTATATTTTTTAAAGTATGTTTGTCAACTGAGCACACAATTTGAATATGTGTGTTACATCATTTCACCTATAGTCCTTAAAAAAGTCTCTTTCTATATGGTTAATATTTGAATTACTGGCGAAATTCAAAATTTTTCCCTACCAGTTTGGTGGGTGAGGTTTGGTGGGCGTGGCAAGGAAGGATACTGCAAAATCTTCATTCCCACCCCACTCTGGGGCCAGCCAGAGATGGTATTTGCCGGTTCTCCTAATTAGTCAAAATTTCCGCTACTGGTTCTCCAGAATCTGTCAGAACCTGCTGAATTTCACTTCTGATTTACAGTATATTAGAAGGGAATTCCCCACAATGGGAAATTTGCCCCAAATGCAAATAACTACATAACTTGAGGGAGGAGGGGTCCTCTTTAGACTACCAAAAGTGTGAAGCATTCATTCTTTTTGATGGCTTTGAATCCTTTAATTATCCACCTCTCCCTGTATTGAAAAATTAAGTAAGATGGAGGCCTCTTCTCCATTATTAGCACTCTCTCAAGGCAATTTCACGAAGAAAATTTCCCCTCAGACACAAATGAGTATGTGTTCTATGAGAGTATCAGGTTAACTATTATGCATAGAAAAGTAAATCAATCTTTTTTTCCCAGTACAGAAGAATACCCATTATATGATGATCTTTGATGGTTTTGTCATACTGACATGTCTTGCATCACTGATTCTCTGCACACGATCTGTAATTAAAGGAATTTATCTACAAAGGGTAAGCTTATGTTTGTCAGTATCTCTTAATAAATTTAATTGCAGCTTTTCAACAGCAATTTCTCTTTTGTTGCCCTCTCACGTATCCTAGGAATTTGTGACTTTTTTCCAACATCACTATAAGAAAGAAGTATCTTTCTCTGATCTAGTGGAATTTGTCAATGGATGGTATATCATGATCATCGTTAGTGACCTTCTTACCATAGTTGGTTCTACATTAAAGATGGAGATACAAGCTAAGGTAAGTGACTTGAATGCTGATTAGATTACCTGTGTTCCAGTTTTGGAAGTCCCAATTGAAATCTTATTGACCAACCTGAATTTTGTTATTTTAATAGTTCACTTGAGTCTTCAACTGGGGAAAATGGTCACATTGAGAAAACTGCTGCTCCAGAGAAGGCATTTTTCTAGCTGTATATTTTACCTATCCATGGTAATATCATTAGAAATTAGAAATGAGCAGTATCTGTGCATATCATCAAAAGTCTATTAATTTGCTGTGCAATGCATTTGTGCTCTTTGTCCACCAGGAAACAGCCCTGACATTTTTAGCCCATTTCTTTTTAATGGAATAAGGTTTACTCACCTCCCAAGAACGGTCTCCTAATCTAGCAGAACTTTATGTCTCCCATCTCAGTGTCAAAAGAAAAGAAAATATGGTATCCCCAAGAGTTAAAATGAATATAAAAGGTCCTTTTTTTATGGGCACCCCAACTGAAATTCCGTTAGTGTAATTTATTGAACATCATCTTAATCTTCATATAGAGTCTGACAAGCTATGACGTCTGCAGTATCCTGTTAGGAACTTCCACCATGCTTGTGTGGCTTGGAGTGATCCGCTACCTCAGCTTCTTTAAGAAATATAATGTAAGGATCTTCTGGAACACTCATGCTCTTGGTATTCTTTTCTGTTATTACCTGGCAGTGCTGAATGTCTTTGGAAAGTCTAATGAGCATCTCTGGGTTTTTCTTGGGCCTTGTTTTTCAGCTGCTTATTTTGACTCTCCGTGCAGCATTGCCCAATGTCATTCGATTTTGCTCCTGTGCGGCTATGATCTATCTGGGTTATTGTTTCTGTGGCTGGATTGTGCTGGGCCCATATCATGCTAAGGTACTGTGAGTTGGATGTTTGTCATCTAGTTTTGTATCTGAAGGGTCTTGCGCAAATGTTAACAAAATGAGCACGCTGCCAAGATATCTGAAAGGGCCAGTTTATCACTTTAGTTATGTAACTATACATGATCACCAGAATATGGAGTTGTCACGTATAGGTATATATTCTGCATTATCTGAGGCATTGATGCACATTAATAAAATATTGTAATATCCAGAGATTTTCAAGGGCTGGTATTGAGTAAAACATGTAACATTTATTTGCAGTTTACTGTATTTGACCAGTATTTTTTAAACAACTTGAGCAAAAAATGGAAATAATTTTCTTTTCTTTTGTCTGTTTGTTACTGAATATTTGTTCTCTTCTAGTTCCATACCTTGAATATGGTTTCTGAATGTCTTTTCTCTTTGATAAATGGAGATGACATGTTTGCTACTTTTGCAAAAATGCAACAGAAAAGCTACCTGGTGTGGCTGTTCAGCCGGATCTACCTCTACTCTTTCATTAGCCTCTTTATCTACATGGTTCTGAGTCTCTTCATTGCCTTAATTACAGACACGTATGAAACAGTGAAGGTACATAAACATCACTATAGGATGTTACGTTTAATTTTTGAAATGTGAATTTCCAAAAGTTCTGAAATAGTTTTCTGAATATCAAATGATTTTGTTCATTTCATTAGTCTCTTGTGCAAACAGAGATATTCTACACCTTTGCAAGAATTCAGCATAACATCATGACATCATCATACAAATGACACCGAGCTCTGATAAGTTCATATTTACTGCAAGTAAGCTAAAAAGGGCCATTTGCATGATGACATCATGATGCAGTGTCATCATTTATTCGGTCTATGTCAAACTCACAGAGTCATGTTACCGTCATATGATGTATTGCGATGTTTCCCCCCTTTGCGGAACTGGGGTGGGCTTGGCCTGCGCATAATGCATCCAAATCACAGGCCATCTGTTCCATTTATTCCATAGCTGAGTGATAAGTTTTTGTGTTTAATTTTTTTTTGTGAGCAAGTTCTTTAGAACAACCAAGACTGAAGTTTAAGGCTATAACCTATTGCTTAATTTCCCAACTCTACTTTAATCTGAACTACTATGCTTAATTTCCCTTGGGCAAGAGGACATGTACTATGATAACAGTTGTTTTTCCCTTCCCATTGCCTATAATATGAGGGAATCTCTTCAGAAGATAGTTTGGGTGCTCCAACTTCCTAATGTCCTCTGTAGGCCCTAAAGACAAAAAAAAATGAAAAGCCCTCAAGCACTCTTCTTGCAATACTGACGTGAGAAGACCCCAGGAGCAAGACAAGATTTTAAGTTAATGTTATGTTTATATTGAATTACAAGGATATTTAATTCAAAACAATTCCTATGATTTCTGTTGTTTTTGATGCAAAGTTGTGTCTAATCCATTGTGGCCCCATGGACAACATTCCTTCAGGCCTTCCTGTCCTCTACCATCCCCTGAAATCCATTAAATCTCACGCTGACTGCTTCAGTGACTCCATCCAGCCACCTCATTCTCTATCATCCCCTTATTCCTTTGCCCTCAATCTCTCCCAGCATTAGGTTCTTCTCCAGTGAGTCCTTCCTTCTCATTAGGTGGCTAAAGTATTTGAGTTTTATCTGCAGCATCTGGCCTTTTAAAGGGCAGTCAGGGTTGATATCTAGGACTGACCGATTTAATCGCCTTGCAGTCCAAGGGACTCGCAGAAGTCTTCTCCAGTGCCATATTTCAAAGGCCTTGCTCCTCTCTATTATTTTATTACTGCCTTAGCAGCCGTCCGCAACTTCAGGTAGCTAACGTACGATTTGACAAAGCAGATTTGGCTCTGGTTAGCTTTCATATTGGAAGTTGAAAAAAATCTAGTGCTGTGGGAGGTTGAAAACCCATCCTGGAAGGTGGCAAAACCACATCACTTTCTTACTATTCCTGGGCAATAAAACTGAATGGATGTATCCATGTAAATCACAAGGAGTTAGAGAAGATGGCTTTGCTCTTTGATTTCAGAATTTTCCTTTTCTCTCGTATGAAAAAGTATAATTTGGCAGCATCATTTGGAAGACATCTGAATATTTCCTGCAAGGCTACTAGAGTCTGCCTGGAATCCTGAGGCTCAAAGTTGTGTTCCCCTGTCATTTCTACCAGAGTTTAAAGACCAATAAAATGCAGATTACAAGTCCATCCTAATCTCCCAATCTCTTGTGGAAACTTGGGGGAAGGTGGATGAGAAATAGGGTGCAAGAACCTCACTTTTCTCCTTTTTAATAGCTTCTAACTCACCAGGAGAAACCTGACCTTTCCTATTTTTCCTCATCCCTCTTTAAAAATTGTGTTTTTCATAGCCATATAATATCCACTGGAGTTGTACTACATAACAACTTTTTTTTTTAGCATTACCAGCGTGAAGGCTTTCCAGAGACAGAACTTCATTCATTCATAGCCCAGTGCAAAGACCTGCCAAACTCTGGAAGATACAGATTAGAAGAGGACAGTCCTATAAATATTTTCTGTTGTTGTAAAAGGTTGGTGACTAAAGGCCTGGGTGACAGATGCATCATCTGACAGCTTGGTTTCTTCAATATTACGGTAAATTAAGTTGGCTGCTGTGAGAACAGAAAGCAGGTTAATAGAACATCAGTGTTGAATCTAGTGAAACTGTAGGCACTTTCTCATAAGCCTAGTGACCCTACACTGGTTTGAAAGCTGCTCTGGATTCCCATGATCCCCCAATGTCATAGATAGATAGATAGATAGATAGATAGATAGATAGATAGATAGATAGATAGATAGATAGATAGATAGATAGATACCCATTTTTCAGAATTGCAAATGGTTAAAAGTGAAAGCAATTACTGATTTATTTTAAACTTTCTGAGGGTTGAGGAATAAAGATACCAGTGAACCTTTAAAATAATGGTGCATAAGATAACTTTGGTATTAGTTATACTTTTGTATAGTGAGCAATTGTGATTATCCCCACTAATTCTTTGGGTTTTTTTAACAGTACAGTTTCTAACCTTGCACTTCTTATTCAGGGTGACTTATTTTTATTAAAATTATTTTCTTTAGATCAATAGATCTTGTTTGATTTATAAAATGGGACCATTTTGATTTCTTTCTCTTTATTATATTTTTGTGCAGCTGGATAACATCTCTGTACCTTTTCCCCTTCTTTTAGGTCTTAATAAAAACATTGGCAAAAATTGCTGAAAGTAGTTGGAGATTCTGGAGCTGGACAATCATCACAGATTCAGTAAGAAATCATCAAAGAAGAAAGAAAGGAATGAAGGGAAAGAGAGACAAAAAAAGAGAAAAAGAGAAAAAAGAAATAGAGGAAGGAAGGAAGGAAGGAAGAGGAGGGGGAAAAGGGAGAAAACAGAGAGAGAGAGAAGAGGAAGGAAGCACCACAAACTGTGGTTATAGACATCGTTTCAGAAGACACTTTGAAACAACACAGCAATTTAGGGCTGGAAGACATCTAGGAGGTCATCTAGTCCAACCCCCTGCTGCAGCAGGAAAGCTTACACTGTCTGGATTATTTTGGTGCCTCTAACAGAGAGAACAATTGCCAGAAAGAAGAAGGAGTTTACTAGGACAAGGCTGCCATGCAGAGGAAGGCAGAGATAGTCCTTAACTTATGACCACAATTGAGCCCAATTGAGCGTTGTTAAGTGAGTTTCACCACATTTTATTCAATCCATGACATCTCTTGGCTCTAATAGTGATGTGCAAAGTAGGGAAGTAAATCTGAAGGCATGTGGAATGTTTTAATGTACAGAAGTCAGAGTTAAATGTGTGGCAGAGCGTGAACTCTGGGTATGTTTTTTCCAAACGCAATAAGTGAGATTGAATATGTATAGTTTCAGAAGAGGTGTGTTTGTGTGTGTGCTCGCGCGTGTACATGCACATACAGTACACATAGTAGATAATGTATATTTTTGTGTGCCTGTATGTAATATGCAAGTCTACATATGGCATATATACATAGGATTAAATAACATAGTTTGTATGCTGAGTAATAGTAAATAGGGAAATTGTATCTCATTGAGGCGAGGAGAGGTCAGACACCCTAACCCTAACTAACCCTTGATGTTAGTGATGTCAAGGTGGCCACCCCGACCCAGTCACATGACCACCCTGTCAAATAATCACCAAACCACCCCACCTCAGTCACATGACCACAAAGCCGCTCCCACCCAGTTATATGACCGACAAGCAACTTCTACAAATTAAGCCACGCCCACAAAATTCTCCTCATCCAAAATTCAAAGCTTCCAAGCACTGTGTGAACACATGAATAGCATGGTCTGAGTGATCAGGGTTTGCTCCTGCTCCTTTTAATACTAAAAGTAGATGAGACCATTAGGTGAGGTCATTTGGCAGGTGTAGTATAGCATTATGTGGTCCCTTGTGGGCTCTTTTCTTTCAGCTTAACCTAGAATGAAAGGAACGGAAGGCTTTCTTTGCTGGTGCCCAAATACTAGCTGTCATGGCTGTAGAACCAGGAGCCAGCCCAGAATTCTGCTTTCTAGAAAAATGACTTGGGAGGAAGGCTTCTCCTGGCATGGAGATGTTGTGCTCCATTTCAGGAGGGGTGAGCAGAGCCTGGCTTCTTCCCTTTCAGACAAAGTGGCAAGGGGCTTGTGCTCCTCTCCAGCATCTTTGCTCAGCCGGGGAGGTTACTGCGTAGGAAAGCAAGCAAAGCTTCCTATCCTTGGCACGGTGTGGCTTGATGGTTTGGTAGTGCTGCAGCCTGCTTTGGACTGCCTATGCAAGGCCAGATCCATTTTGGTGGTCCATCCCAGGTACCTTACGGATACAATGGATTTCTGGTGACAGCCTGGTTTACCAGTGATCTTGTTCTCTTGGCACAATTGCTTCTGAACAATAAATGTGTGTGGGTGGCTCCTTGGTTTGTTTGTAATAATATTATTATTATTATTATTATTATTATTACTACTACTATTATTATTATTATTATTATTATTTATTAGATTTGTATGCCACCCCTCTCTGAAGACTTGTAAATTTACCTTGTTATTCAAAGTAAATAAATCTGATATGTTTCTGTGGTGTGTGTGTGTGTGTATGTGTGTGTGTATGTGTGTGCAAGTGTCAGGCAATGGCCAGCTGCCAAATAAATGGCTTTTTGAGAATCAAAACCAAACAAACACACCAGTTCATAAGGAGATTTCAAGCTTTATTAAGTACCTGTAGGAGGCAAATTAAATGGAGGAAATATCAAGTCCAAAGATCATTCTATAGTTGCTGGGAACTCCAGTTCAAGCATCAGAGATATTCTGTGGCCCTGGATAAGCCGTGGTCTGGTCTTGCCATGACCCTGGAATTTGGCTGCCAAACTTTAATTAAAAAGTTGAAATTGGATTTCAACTGCAAAGCTCAGAGCTGAAAGGGCAATTTCATGGCCCTTCAATTGAAATCCAGTTGAAATCCAATTTCAACTTTTTAATTAAAGTTTGGCACCCAAATTCCAGGGTCATGGCAAGACCAGACCACGGCTTATAACTGTGAGATGGCCATGGAAGTCTGAGAACTCTCCTCATAAGGCAGCACTTCCCTTCCACAAAGGCTGTACTGTTATGCTAGCAATGTTGCAGTCAGGGAAGCAATCCTGATTTTGGTTGATTCCTTTTCACCTTCAAAATGTCCAGCTTTCAATTTGGCTTTTCAATGCCAGATACACATGTTTCTCTGTATCAATTTATACATACAGCTGATTTGCTTCCAAGCAAACAAAATGATCAAAAGTGAAGGTCCGTTGAAAGTAGTCCAAAAGAGTGCAGCGCATGCCATAACTTAGCTGACATTGGACAAATCTTCTCCAGTAAGATTTTATATTCCTTGTTTTTTTTCCCTGGGAAATGTGAGGTGGGTTGAAGTCATCAAGGAAGATAGGTAAAGTACCTTTGGAAGTACATTCATCTTAATTACTGAGATCCCTAACAGAGATATTTGTAATTTAGAACATTTCGTTAAATCTTTCTGGATATCCTTTAAAAATTTTGGGTAGTTGTCTTTTTTTATCGAAGTACATTTGGCTGTAAGCCAAATCCCCAGATACTTAACTTTTTAAACTGATTTAATTTCTATTCTTTCCTCTAATTCCTCTATATGTTTCTTGGACAAGTTTTTAGTTAACATCTTTGTTTTATCCTTGTTGATTTTGAGCCTCGCTACTTTTCCAAATTTTTCCATTTCCCTTAACACAGGGGTCGACAAAGTTGTTCAGAATCTAGGAGCCAGCCAAAAAATTTAGGAGCCAGAATTTTTTTTAAGCAAACTTGGTTTTTAATTTAACAAAAAAAAACATTACAAACGTTATAAACAACATTTTACTTTTAAAGATAATAAATATTATATTTTGATATTTTAGATTTTAGGCAACATTCTAGTGTTTTTCACTTTGCGTTTTGTGGCCATGAACATGCCTTGTGATTTTAGAGCTGAAGTACCAGTGGTCCACAGCCTTGGCAGGATCAAACGCCTTCACAGATGGCCCATTCATGGTGATCATAAACAAGTCACTTAAACTTTCTTCTTGCATCCTTGATCTGAATTTATTTTTGACCATGTTCATCAAACTAAATCCTCTTTCACAACATGAGGTTGAGACAGGGAGCACCGCTACAATCGACAACAGGTTTCCCAGAACTGGAAATCTCTCGGTGTTGGAGAGTGCCAAATCCAGAAGCTCACACAGTTTCTTTCCTTTTCCAAGGACCTTAAACTCATACCACTCATTGAGGAGTGAGTGAATGCATTGGTCATCACTTTCAGGTGGAGATAGCTGTTTACGAAAATGATGAGCCAATGCAGTAATCTCAACCACACCGTAGTCTTGCAATGTTGTTCCTGCTGGCCAGGCAAAGGTGTCAAACACTGCGGTGGATCTTTCAATATTTATATCACTTAGAAATCGCACTGTCAAGTATTTAACTGCATGATTAATTAAATTAGCTTTTTCCTGCTGAATTGATGCAGCTACAGTGTTGCTCAGTCCATGTAGCTGTACATTTTGAAACAGTCCTTGAAGAGATGTTCCTGAGACAAATCTGGCCTCATGTTGTTTTGGTGCATCTCTAAGTGAATTGATTGTTGAAATTGTGCTTTTCACATGCAACTCAATTGTGCTTAAAAAAAGCTCTTCCCTTTGAAATATAAGTGACAAGTTTTTAAGAATTTCCAGATAGTCCAGTAGAAAATGGAGCATGTGAACAAATTTAAAATCTGTGAGCTTTCTCAGTAAACCATGGGCAGCTGCAGAGGCACTGTCTTTTTCCGCAGCCACACTTTCTAGGTGGATTGTCACGCATTTCCAGTCTTTGACAAGTGCAGACAGAGCACCGACTTTGCTTGCTACCCATCTGACATTATGCAAGTATTGGAATTTCAGAATTGTAAGCTGCAGGTTTTCTGCTACTTGCTTCAGCTGTCGCATTCTCTTAGGTGAGTATTGATAAAATTGGTAGAGTTTCTTTAAAATAGAGTCAAGGTCATCAATTAATTTAGCTTGTTTTACTGAACTTAATACACTTAAGTTCAATCGGTGTGCAACACAGTGAATGCCAATTAAATGACTGATGTTTTGGCGTATTTTCTGCACCAAGCCATTTTCGGTCCCAATCATGCTGGCAGCACCATCTGTACCAATGGCAATCAAGTGACTTGAAGAAAGCCAGCCTACAAGACCAAGTGTTCTAAGTTCTTCTGTGAGCGCTTCTAAATATCCATCTGCAGTAGCCATTTCAAGAGGAGAAACAGAAAGAAATACTTCTTTGACCCTGTTGTCCTTGATGTACCTGACATACAGAATCAGTTGTTCAACCCCTGCTTTGTCAGTTGAGCCATCTAGCATCAAGCTGACATATTTTGCCTCTTTGAGCTCACTGATTAGGTTTTTCCTGATTATTTCTGCAATATGGGAAATTAATTCTTTGCATCTTTTATCGTTTGCATATTCCTGTCGCACAGCACTCCCTAATTTCTCCGTCAACTCTAGCAACCCTTCAAAATCTGTGAAAGGTCTGTTGTTTTTGGCAATATAATAGGCCACATTAAATAGAATGGTCATATGTTTAAACATGTCTTCATCCATTTTCCTTATACAAGCAGCCAATGGAGTAGCTTCTGGAGCCAACGCTGCATGTGTAGCCTCCACACAATTTAGATGCTGGAGAGACTTTGCGTGCTTTTTGAAGGTTTCAAGTTTAAAGGGTCCTGAAAATCCTTTTACGATCCTAGATGCTTGATCAGCAATGCCAGGGAAGGAAGCACAAATCTCGCATATAGCTATACCAGTTGTATGGTCAAATTTAAGCCATGCGAGTTCTTTACACCACTCTTGCCTAAATCTCCTGGGTCCAGCAGTTTGACAACGGCTTGTTGATGGGGACTCCTCTGCTGGTGGGTCTTCTCTTGTTTCTTCAGTTACCTGTTGCCCGGCACTTTCTACCTGTTGCACTGCGCTTTCAAGAGAGGTCTTTGTAAAGAACTGTGTCATTTTCAGTTGCTTTTCATTTTCTGGTATTCTCTCTGTTGCTCTGCGCTTCATTTTTTTCCTGAACCCAGAAAAGAAAAAAAAAAGTGCACTTTGCTCTGCTATGCCAATTATAACTTACACATGAACTCTTTACCCTTCTTTGTCCGAGTGGACGAGGCAGTACTCCGGCTTCGTTCTCCTGGCGGTACCCGACTTTGTTCTTCCAGCAGCACTCCGCAGTCCGCCATATAGTACTGGTAATGGGATACACTGTGAATATACTGCCATATAGTAACCATATAATTACAGCATATACTGTGTATATACTGCTATACCCTACTTACAAAAAGATTTAGCAATGTAGGAAACTCCATTCAGTGGTGGTCCAGCAGGATAGGGTCTCTCAGCACTTCTAGAGAAGATTAAAAATCAATCTGCCTTATTATCCATCTATTTTATTTTCTAACCATAAGAAGTTTCAAATCCTTTTTTGTAGGAACAACACTTTTCTAAATCAATGAAACAACATACTCACCTACTCAGCGGTGAGCTGCGATGTCCAGCGACGTCTTGCAAGATTCCCTGCACGTCCTGGTTCAGCTCCGGGAGGTGAATGAATGAACTGCCTGCGATGCGCGCTCACAGAAGCCGCGCATGCGCAGTAGGGTGCAGAGGCTGCGGTCGCAATCTTTCCGGCGCTTATCTGCTCTGGAAAGATGACGTCAGTGCAGGGGGCAGGGAACAGCTGCGGTCATGCGCGCTAGGCGCGCATGACCGTTCCACACAGTGCTTAAAGGGAACCTGTCACCTGCAAAAATCATGTTAAAGTGGGTGCAGTAGCGTGTTAGTAATGCGCTATGCATCACTAACACGCTAGTCCTAGGAAAATCCGTGCAGTAGATCCCCCCAAAACAGTACTGCGGCCTCATTGAACGCGGCCGGGGAGGGGGGATGGTGGGGCACACACTGTATGTACATATAGACCCCCTCACACACGGCGTCTCCCCGGGGAGCACGGCCTTTGTATGTACTTACACAGGTAGCGGGAGATGAGAACGGGCCCCCGGCCACAGCGATCCTTCCCCCGTAACCCAACTCTCCCTGTCCAGTCCCGGAGCATAAGGGGGGCGGAGCAAAGTGGGGAAGGCGGCCTGAGCGATACTGTCCCTGCTTCCTCCAATTGGATGACTCCGTGCAGGAGGTGGGATTGGATTGAGAGTAATATTTTTTCTTCTCAACTCCTCAAGCACCAGGCAACATTTTCTAGGCGCCAGACAACATTTTCTAGGCGCCACTGTCGACCAGGCGCCTGGGTTTGTCGATCCCAGCCTTAACAATTCCAATCCCGAATTTAATGGTATGATATAGACTAGGTCATCGGCAAAGGCTTGTGTTGCTGCTTAATTTTCAAACCTCTAATATCTGGATTTGTTGTCACAAAGTTCAATAAGATTTCAATGTACAAAATATATAGTAGCGGAGAGATTGGACAACCTTGTCTAACTCCTTTTTCAATATTAATTATATCTGTCTTATCTCCATTTATTATTATATTAGCTGTTGGCCTGAATATATAGTTTCTATAAAATTATTAAATTTATCTCCAAAATGCATCATTTTAATTAATGTCATTAGAAAATCTGGCTCCTAGCTTGCAAAATTTGCACCGACAAATCCTTCAAAACCCGGATCGAGGCTCCTTTAAAAGTAAGGTTAGTAATTTTCCTTAACTCTTTGTAGACTGTTTCAGCTGCTTTTTCTGAGAGGAATTTAATTACGATGTCTCGTTGATTCCCGTCTCTTCGCGCTCCGAAAACCCAATGTGCACGTTCTATTTGATGATCCTGAATTTCAATCTTATACTCCTTAAACCATTGCTGAATATTTTGGATCATATTTCTGCCATCGGCAAAATCTGCTTTAAATCCTCTCAGACGTAACTTTGCTCTTCTTAATCTGTCTTCCAGCATATTTATACGTTGGCGGTCCTGTTCCCTTCCTTCTTCTATCTTTAAAACCCTAATACCCTGGGCTTGCTGTTCTATTTTCACTTCTTGCTGTTCTATTTTCACTTTTTGCAGCTCGGTCTCAGTCTTAGCCACCACATCTTGCATTTCTTTTAGCTGCTGACCGACCATAACAAAAGTTTTAATCAAAGCGTCCATTCTCTCTGTCAGTTCTGCCCCAACTGCCTCCGCCATTTCCCTCCCCCAATTAACTTATTGTTTACTCACAGTTCCGAATGGAAAGCAGGCTGTTTTCCCGTTGTTTCTGCTCTCCCCCGATAAGCCCAAGGTATTTCCAGGTTCCAAAGTTTTAGCTTTTTACTTAGTCCAGTTTATTTGAGACTCCAAGAGGTTCAATGGGGTTTAAAATCCAATGTTTATTTTTTTCATTTGAGGAGCGTTCAGCGTAGCGTCTACATTCCTCGACGCATACAAAAACACCTCCTCAACTGTTCTTCAATCTTCTCAGAAATTTCATTTTTTTCTTTGCAAAGTTGCTTATTTTCCTTTACAAGTTCGTTAATTTTTATTTCTAATTCTTGTTTTTCATTCAGGAGTTTTGAAATTTCCATTGTCTTCCTGCAAATAATGAAGACCAGAGAGAAATTAGCCCCAGGGTTTTTTTTAACTTGAATTATCAACCTTTTTATTCAATTTTTATTAAATACACATTAAAAATACCTTATGAAATTATGAATGTCATACAGACAGGGTGAACTTAATAGGATTGTGCAAAGATTTGATGAACTATGTGAAGACTTACAAGCCTTTCCTCTGTAGTTTCTGGTGGCTATCTAAAAATTTCTCACCTCCACTGCAATTTGTAATGTTCTCGGCAGAGCTCCTCATTTTTATCAATTGTATCCATTTTTTGGAATGTGATTTTTTCCATTTCAATTTTCATTTGTACTTTTTCTATTGTAATTTCTTCCATTACTGCCGTTTTCCTGTAAAATATAAGGACCAGAGAGATATTAGCCCTCTTGCAATATAGAGGCGGGAGGAGTGGAGGAGCCCATATCTAGGGTGGCACAGGGCCGAAATATCCCGGTTTTGCTGGGGAGAGGCAGATATGTTGGGAGACATGGGGTAGGCTGCTCTCGGGGAACAAGAGCTCGCTGCTTGAAAGCGATCCCTTGTTCCGGCCCCATGAGCTTAGCTCGGGGTACTGGCGACAAGCGAATCTCGGACCTTAGGCTCAGGCTGTTGATATTCAATGCCAGGTCAGTTGTAAATAAAGCTCCCCTCATCCAGGATTTACTCCTAGATGAGGAGGCTGACCTGACATGTGTTACTGAGATCTGGCTGGGCCCAGAAGGAGGAGTCCCTCTCTCTGAAATGTGCCCAGCTGGGTTGCAGGTGTGGCACCAGCCACGACCCCAGGGAAGGTGGGATGAGTGGCTATTATAGCGAAAAAGACCTTCAGCCTATGCAGGCTCGCTGCTCCTGAGATTACGGGTTGTGAGTCCCTCTTTGTGAAGTTGGACCTAGGGGTTCAGGTGGGCTTGTTGCTCATGTACCTGCCTCCCAGCTGCGTGTCAACAGCCCTACCTGCGCTACTCGAGGAGGTAGCTGGGCTTGGCAGTGGAGTTCCCCAAGCTTATTGTCTTGGTGGACATTAACCTGTTGCTCAGAGAATCCTCTGGATTGGTGCAGGAGTTTATGGCCACCATGGCAACCATGGACCTGACCGAAGTAATTTAGGGTGCAACTCATGAGGGGGACATGCTCCTGACATGGTATTCCCCACAGAGCAGTTGAGCAATGATCTGAAATTAAGGGTCTTAAATATGTTGCCTTTGTCATAGTCAGATCATTTTCTCCTACGGCTTGATTTAAAGGCTTCAATCCTCCTCCGCAGGGAGATGGAACTGATTAGGTGATTCCTTCCCAGGTGCGATGGACCCTGGGGGCTTTCAGAGAACACTTCCATCTGCTGGTCCATTACTCTGGGGGGGAAGGAACCATCATCTTTAAGCTGTGGCACAGTCACAGTCGCTCATGCTCACAGTCGCTCATGCCTTTATCACCTTGAGATTCAACTACTGCAATGCTCTCTACATGGGGCTACCTTTGAAGAGTGTTTGGAAAATTAAAATTGTGCAAAATGTGGCCGTGCAAATGGTCATGGGCATTCCTAGACATGCCCCTCTTTCTCCAACACTACGTGGATTGCATTGGTTGGTGATTGGTTTCTGGACACAATTCAAAGTGTTGGTAATGACCTATAAAGCCATACATGGCATCGGTACTTGGCGGTACTTGTGGGACCACCTTCTGCCGCATCAATCCCAGCAATTGGTGAGGTCCCACAGAGTTGGCCTTCTCCAGGTCCCATCAACTAGACAATGTCGTTTGGTGGTGCGTAGGTGAAGAGCCTTTTCTGTGGGGGCTTCTGAATCAGCTCCCCCTGGAGATTCGCTCTGCCCCCCCCCACTTCATTTATGCCACCAGGCTTGGGGCAGTTAGATCTCAGTCCCCCTGGCCGACCAAATGTTTGTATGGCTGTTGTTTGAATGGGTATGACTGATTTTTAACATAATTGGGGTTTTAGATTGTCTCTATAGTTTTAATTTAATTGGATTTGCTATTGTATTTGTATTGTATTTGTTTTTATATGTTCTAAGCCACCTCGAGTCCTTGGAGAAGGCCGGCATATAAATCCAATAAATAAAATAAATAAAATAAAAATTTCTCACCTATACAGTTCTTCTTTTAATTCATTATTTTCATGGAGGAGCTCTACTTTCTTGATGGCATATTTTTAAATTTTTGAGCTGAGACTTTCATTTTGTTTTGTAATTTTTTCAATCTCCTCTTGTTTATCTGAACTAATTTTCCTGTAAAATATCAAGAGCAGAGTGAAGTTAGCCCCCTTAGTTTTTTTTATTCAAATTGTAAAATTTGTTTAAAATAAAAACTAATTGAAATATTGAAGAAACGACGAGAAAGTCAGGGTTGCTATCAAAATTTTTCTCACCTCCTCAACTTTTCTTCAAACTCTTCAGAAATTTCTTTTTTCTTCTTTGCAAAGTTGCTTATTTTCCTTTACAAGTTCGTTTAATTTTTTTTCTTCTTCTTGTTTTTCATTCAGGAGTTTAGAAATTTCCATTGTCTGCCTGCAAATGATGAAGACCAGAGAGAAATTAGCCCCCAGGGTTTTTTTTAACTTGAATTATCAACCTTTTTATTCAATTTTTATTAAATATACATTAAAAATACCTTAGGAAATTATGAATGTCATACAGACAGGGTGAACTTAATAGGATTGTGCAAAGATTTGATGAACTATGTGAAGACTTACATATAACTCTGCTCCCTCAATCTCTTCAAATCAGCATCTGCTCTTTCCGCTTTTGTCTGAACAATCTAGAGAAGCCAAAATAGATCATAAGTCAGGAATATATTTCCGTAGCAGCCCACTTGCTACCCCTCACTACCCAATCAGTCACACTGGGCTTTCCCCCCTCTTTTTATGATATGAACTATGTCTCGGTCATGCACACTCAACAGGTTCCTTATGTACTAGATTGCTTACCTGATGGGAACGCAACTTTATGCTGGGCTACAAAAAAAAGTAGTCTTAGTTAATTTCTTTAGGAAATGTAAAACACAGTGGTTCAAAACAATTGTGAATCATCTAAATTTTATTTCACTACTATTGGTTTTATATGTGGCCAAAGAAACTAGCTAATGTAGCAAAGAAGGAACCGACCAAGAATTAGCATCAGCTCTGATAATTGCCATTCTTTTACAGAAATTACAAATAAACTAGTCTGTATAGATGTGTGTATGGATTTCATATATGCAATAGAAATATACAGCGAACATATATACTACATAAAATATGCTGCACATGCATTATTAACCATTACCAATTGTGAAAAAATCATTTATTTTCATTTTTCTGATAATTATATTCTAAGGTGAGCTACACATTATATACCTCAGCATGTCTTTGTGCCAGAAGAGGAAGTCTCGAACTTTCTTCTTCCGGATGCAAAATACCCTATTTTTTAAAAGCAAACTGACAGTGATTAAAGACACTAATTTTTCTATCAACAATTCTAAATGATATTAAACATTGTTTCCTCTTCAAATCTGGGGTACCAACTATATCTCTGCCATCTAATCTTTGACACATGCCTGGAAATTCACACTACTGAAAAAAATAACATTTTACTATTCTTCCAAAACTGAAGAAACTTCTTGGATTACGGTCTAAAATTTTTCAAAAAAACCCCAAACAAACAAAAAGGAAAGTCCAGTTTCTTCTCGGTTGGATGAGTTCCTGCTGTTTTCCTAACAAGATTTTTCAGAAGTGGTTTGGTGTTGCCTCCTTTCTAGGGGAAGAAAAGGTGACTGGGTCAGGGTCACCCACTTGGCTTTGTGCCTAAAGTGGGGCAAGGAATGTCGGTCTCTGGGTGCGCAGAGTGATGCCTTAACCACGATACCAAACTGGCTTTCTTGGGTTGCTAATGCAAGCTAACTATGTATTTCAAAGGTCAAAACAAAAACCTAAACGGTCAACTGAGGATAAACAGAAATCACAATTCATATTCTGTCTGTCTATCTGTGTTTGCGGCGCAGGCGGAGTAACAGTCGGACACAAAGGTGTGGGTATAAATAGGGTCACTTTTATTAAACAAAATTCAAATTAACTATTTAGCCAATTAAACCACGTGACCTGCAAAGGTGCATAAATCAAATGGGGGCGGAGTTAACTTTCCAACAAACTCAACTGAGCAACTCTAGGGCGAAAGCTCCTTGCCCGGGTGCAGGGTCAGGTAAAATTACACCTGCCCCCTGCCCAATGCTACGCCCCCACGGCGTGTGGGATGGCTCGCCACTGGTCTCTGATACGCCACAGGCAGCGAGCCACAGGAGCGACCCCCTCCCCGAACCCAAGCCGGTCGAGCCCTGTAATCCGAGAAGGAGATCGCCCCTCACCTCAGTAGAGGTGCCCCTAAAGGAGATCACACAGTTGCTGCTTACGCCCATTTCCGCCCCCTTTCGGCCGTCCCCCCCCAGTGACCTTGAGGGGGGGCGCTAGTTGGTGAGACCACCCCCTAACCACACTCCCACGCACAGAGTGGAGTAGGCGAAAAAACAGCCACAATTCGGCCAATTCCTTGTGACTGCAAAAAATTCCTACTCGGCCCCACCGAGGGCGACCCATCATATGCGCCCTGTAACAGAGGGAGGGTGGGCGGGTGTCCCGCGCCAGCGGGCAGGAGGCACTGCGCCACGAGGCAGCCCCTTTTATAGGGCTGCCTCCCTCCTGCCCGGTTCACTGGGTGACCGAGCACCCACACGCTGCGCTGCGGCCCCCGGGGATGACGTGGGGTCCGCAGGCTCCGCCCCAACATGGCGGCCTCCTTCCCCGGCCCACGCCACAACCCTCGCCAGCGGTGAGTCGCCAGCGGCATTGCGGCGCAGGCGGAGTAACAGTCGGACACAAAGGTGTGGGTATAAATAGGGTCACTTTTATTAAACAAAATTCAAATTAACTATTTAGCCAATTAAACCACGTGACCTGCAAAGGTGCATAAATCAAATGGGGGCGGAGTTAACTTTCCAACAAACTCAACTGAGCAACTCTAGGGCGAAAGCTCCTTGCCCGGGTGCAGGGTCAGGTAAAATTACACCTGCCCCCTGCCCAATGCTACGCCCCCACGGCGTGTGGGATGGCTCGCCACTGGTCTCTGATACGCCACAGGCAGCGAGCCACAGGAGCGAGCCACAGGAGCGACCCCCTCCCCGAACCCAAGCCGGTCGAGCCCTGTAATCCGAGAAGGAGATCGCCCCTCACCTCAGTAGAGGTGCCCCTAAAGGAGATCACACAGTTGCTGCTTACGCCCATTTCCGCCCCCTTTCGGCCACAGCAGGGGGTGAAATTATAAATTTATTCCCCCTGCTCCCCCCCCTGCACATGAATGTGCAGGCACCTCTGCAGGTCCGCTATGAATTTGTCATTCCCCTCGTCTGTCAAATGTACCCCGTCCCTTCTGAATAAAGCTAACTGTGATACTCTGAATGTTGGGGAGATCTATCACTCCACCCCCCGTCTGGAGTACCCATTCCTTCGCTGCCCTGTTGACTCTCTACCTGGCATCCTCCACCACCTTGTGCTCTTGGCATACCACCACACCTCCGATAATACATGGTATAACAGGCGTGTGTCAGTCCTCCTTTCCAAATTCACCAGCAACAGGCGGTTGCCACCAGTGGGCCACACCAAACAATCTGGGTCCGGCCCCTCACTGCTCCCAACTTCCACAACGGGAGAGGCTCGTCTCATATGGAGACCTCCGAGCTCAAGCCCCTTCCACTGAAGCCCCAGTGACTCAGCAACCTCCACATTCCTGAAGACAATGTTGCAGCTGTACATCCAGCCGACATGCCACGCAGTGGCCGCCGTTCGCTACTGTGGGCAAAGGAAGGGCAACTCCGTCGCACTTTGCGCGTAATAAAGTGGAGCAGGGCCAGGACCTAGAAAAACGATAAGAATAACAAGACAGTGTTAGCCACCCGCTCCCAAAAACGCTTGTACTCAGGTGCACGAATCTACGCCATGAAAACCCACTGACTTCAATCCGCCACCGTATTCGCTACTTTGCGGAGAACTCGCTGAAAACCGCAATCAGTATTGCTGAGGGAATACCACCCGATACCTGCCAATCCTCCCGAAAACGGCCCCCACTGTTATTTGCTCAGTGGAGGCCCGTATTATGGTACAAAGGGACCATTCCCTGGCTTCCTCGCTGTACCTGGGCTGGGTCCCTCACACCCAGGCCTCTGTCCTGTTAGATACGCCTGGCCGGTGATCAGTCCACCATCTGCGTTACTGGAGACTTCGAGCTCAACCAATGCGGTTGCCACAGCCCCCAATTTAACATCGATTTCCTGGCCCAGGGAACCGTACCCGATCCACTACTGTGCGACCAGGACAGCACCTGGCATACCCCCGTGTCCCAAAGGCCATAGTTTTGGCTGTCGAGTGAAACGGCCTTGCCTCGCTGGGTGAGAAGCTGGGTCTCCACCAATGCCGCTGCCCCTGAAACTGGGTAAGGTATAGCGGCTTACTAATTCTCCCCCATCTGTGTCCCTTCCCTGGACCATCCCTTGATCGTTCCCCCCGTCCACAATAGTTAGCCACCGGGTCTTTCGTTAGGAGAGCTAAGCCCCCCCTTGTTGCCCATACACGAGGGCGTGTAACCGTGCGGTCCCCACCTGCACTCCTTTGCTTGATCGAAGGCGCCGCCCACCATTCTGGGTACCCTGTGCCCCCGCCCATGCCATGTGGCTGCCAACCACCTGCCCATGCGCACATACTCCCTGTTAACAAACCAGGCCTTCTGTTGCTGTCTCGCTACCCTGCCGCAGAACCAGCTGTGCCACCGTCGCAGCCCCATGTTCCTGTATTCCTCTCAGGCAGTCACCACACTCTTCTTCAGCCTTAAATTGTCTGGGAGACGAGCCAATAAGCTCCGTGGCCCTGCTCGATCCCCCAGGGAGTAGAATAGTAGCGAGAAATTTATGCAGAGAAGCAAAGGCCCCTGAAAATGCCTCCTTTACCGTAAGCGCATGAATTAGCTAGACCAACCTGACTTAATCATTATAACCATAGTATTAATGTTAACCTCCTGACACCCCCACTTCGATAAATCTGATGATAATAACATTTCATAATTATTCTTCCCTGAAACAATTAGTACCATGCTTAATAACCCATCTTAAGGTCAAGTCAACTGAAGCGTGAGTTCGACTCAGATGACCGGAAAACTTAGCGTTCGTGCAAGCCCCCCATACCAGGAAATGACTACACCGTTTCACTGAACCACTAAAGGTGGCTGCGATAAACTGACTAATTCATTCATTCCTTCATTTATGCAATTATCATGCCGCCCCTTGTCCCTAGACCCGTGGCGGCTCACAAAATGTCGGCCGCAGCCCCTTTCACACAGAGCCCGGCTATTGCCCCCACAATCTGGTTCCCCATTGCGTACTTCCGCTAGAATTAACCAGAGATTAGGGGATTTCCAAACTTCGGCCTGGTAATGACCTGGGAATCTGCCGGCTGTAGTTATGATATTAATAGTATCTCCCAGTTTTGTTGGTACAGAAAAAGGCCTGCTTACCGACTGCACCCGTAATGTTATGGCCCCCAGTACAAAATGACATTTAGACCTGTGGCAAAATTCAGAAACATTAGTAGTGAGGAGCCACCAACAGTCATGCCTATAGTGACAAATCCCTACCCCCCAGCGTCTGGGGCGGTATTAGTGCCTTAACCCATAAAACATCTTGTAAAAGGCGGGAGTGCTTCCCTGCTGGAATGTCCCTCTTACCAATGTCTGTTTCCTTATGGTTCTTGTCCCGAATGGAACTGCCATAGCGTACCCCAGGTTCAAAGTGTCCTGAAGTATTTGCCCACATCGCCCAAACGTCCCTTGCCAATTTTACTACCTCCCCATGTAACAAGGTCAACAGGTACCTCTTATGGACCATGTGCCCAGGCCAAAGTGGCCAATGAGAGAAACATGGAAGATCGATGGCAGGAAAAAGACCCCATGGTCATCCAGTCTGCCCTCACACTCTTTCCCGTATGCCATCATACAATGGATATGTTTATCCCAGGCATGTCTAAATCCAGCCACTGCCGATCCACTGCCCATGTCTGCTGAACGATTGTCCCAAGGATCAACTACTCCTACAATAAAGCCATAAAATAATAAATAACAATGACAATGACAACAAACAAGGCACCCAAGCGGACAGTGCACACAGATACCCTCAAATCTGCTAGAGACGTAAACCGTTACGGTGAGGGACTGCGCCTCGCCTGCTTACCGCCAGGACGTGTATGTGTGTGTTCCAGGCCTTGCCCTAACTGGGGAAAGGTGGGAACCACCCTGTGGGCAATCCCCCTCCTCGCAATAAGGGCATAGTGAAGCTGGTGTCCAGCTAAATTACTGGTATCCAGCTCATAAATCATAAATTAAAATTAATTATATCCCTTATAATGACAGTAATAACAATCATAATAACCATTCATTAATTTTGCATGTCGCCCCCCTGCCACCGACCATATATATATATCTTGGTTCTCTCATTTGTAAACCCTAAACTCACCACTAGGACTAAAATAAATAACATGAATTAATAGTATATTAAATAAAACTGAACCCAGTGGTTCAATTAATCCCACCACTTAATCAGCTAAAGCTCCCTAAAAAGGGGGAGGAATTAGTTCCCTCAAGCACTGCGTTCATCCATATCCCCAGTGTAAGTTCCTCCTGATTCCAGTGGATTAATAATAATTATTACCTTAATTATGTGTGTGTAAAATTCCTTGTTCAATAATCAGTCAAGAATGAAATGCCTCTTATCTAATAACTGGGTTGCCCTATTAACTATATGCAAAATGAGATCGGGGAATAAATAGTTCACTATTGGCATTATAGTTGATAAATTACCCCTTTGCCACGAAATGGGAGGGGGGGGGCAAACCAGCAGTTAATTTTATGACCAATTAATAAATCCCCCGCCCTCAATCCGGGCTGCCGTGACTCAACCAATTAATCCTGTGGGGTTCCGTGAAGCAAACAACTTCTGCCCACAGCTGGAACCATTCTCCCAACCGTTCACTACCATATGAACTGATTTATGCAATAATAATGATAATAATAATAATAATAATAATAATAATAATAATAACAACCACAACCAGAATAATTTAATAGATTTGTATGCCGCTCCTCTCCGAAGACTCGGGGCGGCTCACAGCAAACGCTGTGTACTCATTTAACTGGCCAGGGGCAACGACCATGGAAAGCACTCCACCACCAGGGGAAACGGGCCCACCCACGCGGCGTCAGCCTGGCTGGTATTAATGGGGGAGGGGCCGCCGGGAGGCAAGAAACCCCCCCCCGCCGCGCAGAGTCCCGACCCCGAACTCTGTGGCCAAAAGGAAAAAACCACCACGTGGAGGAAGGGCGAACGGCCTCTCCACAGCCGTCGCCCACTCCCCAGTTCTCGCCCGAGCCTCCCTGACTGAAACGCTCCAGGCGCGTAGCCGGCAGGGCCCTCAGAGCCCTAAGCAACCACCCGGCGGAACACCAGCCCGGCAAACCCGGCCGGCAAGCCGTCGACGCCCTGCGCGCCCTGCCGCCATTTACACGATGCCATGGGGGTGGGGGGGGAGGAGGGGCGCCGGCACAGCAGCCATCTGACCCCCTCCTCCCTTTCCCAAGCAAGCCGCCGGCGAATCCTGCAATTTTCCGGCCGGCGCCGTCCTGTGCGCTGCCGGCAACGAACAAGGAGAAGCGATGTCGCCATGAACGGCCCGTGCACGGGCGCTGGGCGCCGCCGCACCCCCACCCCCGTAGACCAGGGCCGCCCCCGGCGATCGCCATCGATCCCGGGGGCTTCACAAACCGTCCACCTCAGTCCTCCCGACGGGGAGAAAAGCGCGCTGGTCCCCCCTCGCCGTTCAGTCCTGCGGCGAGATCGGGGGGGAGCAAGAGATGTCCCGCGCCAGCGGGCAGGAGGCACTGCGCCACGAGGCAGCCCCTTTTATAGGGCTGCCTCCCTCCTGCCCGGTTCACTGGGTGACCGAGCACCCACACGCTGCGCTGCGGCCCCCGGGGATGACGTGGGATCCGCAGGCTCCGCCCCAACATGGCGGCCTCCTTCCCCGGCCCACGCCGCAACCCTCGCCAGCGGTGAGTCGCCAGCGGCATTCTCCAACTACCTACTGTTCTTTCTATCTATCTGTCTGTCTGATTGACTGTCTGTCTGTCTGTCTCTCTCTCTCTCTCTCTATACTATCTATCTATCCCTACCTAGCTACCTAGCTACCTGCCTAAAATTTCTATATGTTCCATCACACATTTACTGTGACAGAGTATGAACAAATGTTTTCTCTTACCTCCTTTTGGAGACGTTTCATGTTTTCTCTTAATTTTGTCAACAAATTGTTTTCCATCACAAAATCAGTAATGGAAACTAGAAGACAAAGTAATAGGTGAGAATGCAGAACAGCCTTGACATTTTTATTTCCAAAATTGGAATCTAGACTTGAGAGACAGTGTCCAGAATAGCACATAATTTTAAAATTATATTTGCCCTCTAATTCCTCTACTCTGATCCTTTAGGTAAGGTGACCAGATGTCCCACTTTTGGGCAGGACAGTCCCAATTTTTAACAATTTGTCCCACATCCCGCAGCATTTTTTAAAAGTCCTGATTTTTTTTTTTTACTTCCAACTTGACATCGCATCATGGCAGGGCAGCCTCCAGTGAACTCCAGGGCTGTTCTCTGCTTTTGAGCTTTTTTGGTTGCAGCTTGGAGAGCCTCCACAACTTAAAGAGGAACTTCCCGTGTATCTGTGGTGATCCCCCAGAAAGCGAGAATTACCCTCAGGACCACAGCTGATGCAGCTGCCTGACACTTAAAAGGGAAGCAAGAAATAACAGCCAAAATAAGCCAAATAAGGGACTAAAACGATGGGGATTGCGGATTTGTGGAAAGGTTCGGAGTAAGAGGTGGTAATAGTAGAATGACTTGGAGAGAGGAGCCCTTGATGCTGTCTGGTTGGATTGATTTGATTGTATTTGATTTGATCGGGGCAAGGCAGCAGTCATTGCATTTCATCAGGAACAGTGAGGACTTGAAAGATGGGCGAGGAGAAAGAGTTGAAGTGGCGGATGGGTGATTGGAGATCGGAAATCGGAGATAGGAGACCAGCCACAGACTCCCTCCTCCTAATACCAGATTTAGACCTACTTGGGAATCATTCCGGATGAGCTGTTTGAATAGCAAAGGGCACGGTGGTTTTTTTGAATGTATATGAAGTTTTGTGCAAGTTGAAAGAACAGAAGACTTAGAGGTGACTAGGCAAACCGGAAGCCCCACGCTGAAAATAAAGGGAGTATCACCAGCTCAGCGGGTTTATTAATTTGGATATAAACGGATTAGAACTATAAGCAACTTGATGACCAATAAGGAACATTGTTGAATTAATTTAGGATTGGGTCAGACTGATACATTAATTAGAAGACAATTAGGTTCTTAACTAACTTAACTTAACTTAAGTTAACTTCTTAACTTAACATCTTGAATCTCCAATGACCTACGCCAGGGTCCTCTTTGTGGACTTCAGTTCAGCATTCAATACCATCGTACCGGACATTCTCTTAACCAAACTAAATCAGCTAGCGGTACCTGAACACACTTGTAAGTGGATCACAAGCTTCCTAACAGACAGGAAGCAGCAGGTGAAGCTAGGAAAAATCACATCAAATATATGTACAATTAGCACAGGTGCCCCCCAAGGCTGTGTACTCTTACCACTTCTCTCTATACACTAATGACTGCATCTCATACGATCCATCTGTTAAACTACTGAAGTTTGCAGATGATACAACAGTGATCGGACTCATTCGATACAATGATGAATCCGCATACAGACGGGAAGTTGAACAACTATCCTTGTGGTGTGACCAGAACAATCTAGAACTGAACACACTCAAAACTGTAGAAATGGTGGTAGACTTTAAGAGAAACCCTTCCACCTCTCACAATACTAGACAACACAGTATCAACAGTAGAGACCTTCAAATTTCTAGGTTCTATCATATCTCAAGACCTAAAATGGTCACCTAACATCAAAAACATCATCAAAAAAGCACAACAAAGAATGTTCTTTCTGCGCCAGCTCAGGAAGCTCAAACTGCCCAAGGAGCTGCTGATTCAGTTCTACAGAGGAATCATTGAGTCTGTCATCTGCACCTCTATAACTGTCTGGTTTGGTGCTGCAACCCAACAGGACTGACACAGACTTCAGAGGATAATCAGAATTGCAGAAAAAACAATTGCTGCCAATCTGCCTTCCATTGAGGACCTGTATACTGCACGAGCCAAAAAGAGGGCGGGTAAAATATTTACTGACCCCTCGCATCCTGGACACAAATTGTTTCAACTCCTACCCTCAAAACGTCGCTACAGAGTACTGCACACCAAGACAACTAGACACAAGAACAAGTTTTTCCCGAACGCCATCACTCTACTAAACAAATAATTCCCTCAAAACTGTCAGACTTTCTACTAAATCTGCACTTCTATTCTACTAGTTTTTCTCATTATTCCTATCACCCATTTCCTCCCATGTTGACTGTATGACTATAACTTCTATTCTACTATTCTACTCTATTCTATTCTACTAGTTTTTCTCATTATTCCTATCACCCATTTCCTCCCATGTTGACTGTGACTGTAACTTGTTGCGTATATCCTAAGATTTTTATTAATATTGCTTCTTCATTGCTTATTTGACCCCTATGACAATCATTAAGTGTTGTATCACATGATTCTTAACAAATGTATATTTTATTTTATGTACGTTGAGAGCATATGCATCAAGACAAATTCCTTGTGTGTCCAATCACACTTGGCCAATAAAAATTCTATTCTATTCTATTCTATTCTATTCTATTAATAACATTAAGAGTTCAAAACTGATCTTATTTAATAATCAATATAAAACTGTCTAGGTATATCCTAATTCCTATTTCTCTGTTTCCTCTTCTGATATTCATTTAAAATTGACTCCCTATTAAATATAGAGTTAATATAAATACAGTACTGATCAAACCTAATTAATCAAAATTACTTAACTATTTATTGGCTACTTTATTTAACATTGCTTTGTAAATGAACTGTCATTGATTGATTTGCTTTATTCCTTACTATAGTGATAGATTGCTTGCTTGTTATTATTATTATTAGATCTTTAATTTTTAATTACATTAACTATTCAATATTAGAGAGGCAGAGATATTAATAGACAAACCTGACACATAGCAACTCTTTTTTGAAATAGTTTAAATAAATATAATAGAAGTATATGGTTAATTGGAGTTATATTCTTGTTATATTTAAATTAACATATTTAATTTAAAACTGGCTTTTTGCCAGTTTTGGATTAGAATGTAGTAAAATGTTGATGTCTTCAGCGACTACATTCCAATCCATGGTAAGGATGCAGCAATCAATCAATTAAAATTACGAAAAGATGACAGAAAACATGGAAGATATGAGGGGTAATATTAAAAGAGTAAAGGATAGAGTAGTCAAAATGGATGGGAAAATAGAGTCTATTCAATTAACATTATCAAAGAATGAGCAAAAAATAAAAGAAATAGAAGAGAAGAGTGAAAAGATGGAGGCAAAAATGCAAGAAACAGAAACTAACAGGTTGACAACTATTAAAAATATGGAAGAAGTTTTACTTACCATGGAACTTGAAAATACTGCTTTGTTTCTGAGGTTCCAGAACATACAGGAAAATAAAGAAGAAAATATTGTAAAAATAATGGCTGTTCTCCAGTGCTACTGGAAGGAGAGTCCAACATGGGTTAAAATCCAATCCTATTGGTAGAGACTGAGTTAATTTAAATAATTAGCAGGCACCGCCTCTAGTAGCCCCCAAGAGCTCAGTTTTAAAGACTCAGTCCAAATGTAGAGACTGTAGTTTTTGTCTACTGAGTTTAAAATGTGTTTTAAATGGTTTAAAATGTGTTTAAAGTAATAAATTGTATCTGTTTAATTTTTTTCTCTTTTTGTCTTTGCTACAGGTTATGAAAATTCTTCAGAGGGGTCTCTGCCCTCCGTGGGCACCACCCCATTGAGATCTCCTCGGGAGCCTCTTCCCTCAGAGGGTACCGTGCTGATCGAGGAGCAACACAGCCTGGGGGCCCTGGCCTCCGAGGCCATACCCGGCTGCGAGCCGAAGGTGGGGGGGTCTGTCCTCCCCACTGGGAGGCTCGATGAGCGCTGAGAACCGTGGCGAGAAGCCGCTGGCAAGTTGCCAGCGTCTGTTAGCTGTTTGGCGGCCGTGCCGCCGCCGCCAATTTCGCCGCCGCCGCTGATTTCGCCACTTTTTGCCTTCCTGTCAGCGTTGCCTTGCGAGCCGGATTCCAAGGGCTGGAAGAAGCAAGCGGCTTGTCCTTCTCACTGTGGAGAAGTAAAGCGGGCGAATGGCTAACGCCTCAGGGCAACGCCATTTTTAGGCGGTCTCTTTGCACTGCTGTCATTTAAAGGCGGGAAAGTTCCTCTCCGCCCAAATGGGCGCGAATGAACGTTGGGCTATTCTGCGTTTGCGCAAGCCCCTATTTTGACAGCAACTATTTGAGCCGAATGAGAGGAGAGAACGGTTGCTGGCTTATTCTGTTGGTTGATCAATAAATCTGTGAGTAGAATGGAAGATCACGCCGCTCCGGAGGCGGTGTCTTCTCCTGCTGCAAGTTCCAAGGAAAAGGTCAAGGCCAAGGCCAAAGATAAGGAATCTGAGCTTCATGGGGTAATTTGCATACTCCTGGTGCATGCTGGGAAGAAGCTAAAAGCTCACCGCGAGGCAAAAGAACACTGGGTTTGCTGACCAGGGAAGCAGAGGAACTCACCACCCAGGAATCTGAGCTTCAGGGGGTAATTTGCATACTCCTGGTGCATGCTGGGAAGAAGCTAAAAGCTCACCGCAAGGCAAAAGAACACCGGGTTTGCTGACCAGGGAAGCAGAGGAAATCACCAACCCAGCAACAAGAGCAGACATGTCACTTCTGCACTCTCCCGCACCCACCCTGCAACCTACCACACACATAAAGAACAACACAGAGAGAGAGAGAGAAGATACACCAACCATGCACACAGAAGTCACTCCCCGAACAAGCATAGATGAAGACGGAACTGAATCCATGGTGTGCTGCAGTTTGTGCTCCATGTACTCACTCCTCCCCTCAAACCTCCCAAACTTTGCCTGCAACAAATGCAAACTCATCCAGCTACTTGAGGAAAAAATCGAAAACCTAGAGAAAAACCTAACAACCCTGAAGCACCAACACCACAATGAGAAAATCCATCAGACTCCCAACAAAACCAACACCCCAGAGGAGCTAAGCCGAATCCACGCCCCAGAAGCAGTAATAGCTGGACACACATCACCCTAAGACGAAAAAACAAGCCTCCACCAACTCCAACCCTCCTCCTCCCAACCCCACTGCCTACAAGCAACAAATATTCAGTACTCTCGGAACAAAAAACCTGCAAACATCTGACAAAGAACCACCAAGAACCAAGCACAACACAACTCCACCAAAAGCCTCAACAACAGAAGCTAACCTCCCTCACCCCAAGCCAGCCAAAAAGAAAAGGAGAGTACTGGTAATTGGAGACTCAATCCTCAGGGGAACTGAGCCTCCCATCTGCAGACCAGACCACCAATCTAGAGAGGTGTGCTGCCTCCCTGGAGCTAAAATCTCTGACATAACTGAAAACCTCACCAAAATACTCAAACCCACGGACTACTACCCACTATTGGTGATTCATGCGGGAATCAACGACACAGGGAAAGACATGAACCAAATTATTAAAGACTATGACCACTTGGGCAACACAATCAGAAAAACAGGTGCTCAGGTTGTTTTTTCTTCCATCCTCCCCACTAGAGGACGACACCCCGCCAGAGAACGCAAAATCCCCCAGATAAATCACTGGCTTAAAGGATGGTGTCGCCATAAGAACTTTGGCTTCCTCGACCATGGCCTGCACTATCTCCAAGAAGGGCTTCTAGCAAGCGACGGGCTACACCTCACTAGAGCGGGGAAGAACCTCCTAGGCAACTGACTAGCTCAACTCATCAGGAGGGCTTTAAACTAGCTCTGAGAGGGGAGGGTGACCAAACTATACGACAAAACACTGAACAAAACAAGGAAGGGGAACGGGACAAGCCTACAAACAAACCTGAGAATAAAAAATTTCTACCTGCAAACAAACAGAAACATCTAAAATGCCTGTACACAAACGCACAAAGCTTGGGAAACAAACAGGATGAACTGGAATTATTAATACACGAGGGCCAATACGATCTAATTGGAATCACAGAAACCTGGTGGGACGAAATGCACGCCTGGAACACACAGATAATGGGTTACAACCTCTTCAAGAAGAACAGGTCAAACAAGAAAGGAGGAGGTGTTGCACTATACATCAAAGACCACTACACTGCCACAGAACTACATCCAACCAAAGATGATAACCCCCTAGAAATCATAAAAGAAAAAAAGAGCAACACCACAATTGGAGTATACTACAGACCACCCAATCAAACAGACACAACGGACGACCTCTTCACATGCCAACTAACAGACATATGCAACAAACACAGCACGACAATAATGGGGGACTTCAACTACCCAGACATCAACTGGAAAACTAACTCAGCACCAAGCGGAAAGTCTGCCAAATTTCTTTCCAGTCTAGCTGACAACTTTCTAACCCAAAAAGTTGAAACAGGAACCAGTGGGAATGCTATATTAGACCTAATACTAACAAACAGGGAAGAAACAATAGAGGGAACAGAAGAAGAAGGGAAACTGGGAGAGAGCGACCACGTCATCCTCAAATTCAACATAGTGCAATCACTAGCTACTATACCCAACACCACCACAGTCCCAGACTCCAGAAAAGCGGACTTTAACAAGCTCAGAGCGAACCTTGAACAATGCCCCTGGAACGAACTCTTAGAAGGAAAAACCACTCAGGAAGCCTGGGCGATCCTAAAAAACAGCATCATAGACGCGCAAAACAACGCAATCCCCATGAAAATGAAAAACAGGAAAACCAAAACTAAACCTGCATGGCTAAACAAAGCCCTCGCAGATGACATAAAAGGAAAAAAAGCTAAGTACAAACAATGGAAAGAAGGACTCATAACCAAAGCGGAATATCAGCAAACAGCCAATTCCTGCAAACAAAAAATAAAAACAGCAAAGGCACAATATGAACAACACCTTGCAGCGGAAGTCAAAGACAACAAAAAAAGATTCTTCCAACACATCAACAATAAGAAGAAAATCAAAGAAACAATCGTCACACTAAAAAACGAAGAGGGTAGAGAAATCACAGACAGCAATGACCAAGCACAGCTACTCAACGCCTACTTTGCATCAGTCTTCACACAAAAGGAAACCTCCCTCCAACCAATCTGCAATTTAACTGCAACAAACTGCCCCAGAACCAAACTCAACATAGACAAAAGCACAGTGAGGGACAACTGAGGGAACTCAACGAATACAAATCACCAGGGCCAGACGGACTTCACCCCAAAGTCCTAAAAGAATTGGCAGACACCATAGCGGAACCACTCCTCCTCATCTACCAAATATCCTGGATCACTGGAGACCTACCGGAAGACTGAAAGCGAGCTGACGTAGTCCCCATCCACAAAAAAGGCAAAAAGACCGACCCAGGTAACTATAGACCAATCAGTCTGACCTCTATACCTGGAAAAATACTGGAGAAAATAATCAAAAAACAACTTACCCACTTCCTAGAAACAAACAAGATCATATCCAATAGCCAGCACGGATTCATCAGAAACAAATCATGCCAAACCAATCTCATATCATTTTTCAACACCATAACCAAGTCAGTTGACCAACGCAACTCAGTGGACCTCATATGCTTGGACTTCAGTAAGGCTTTCGATAAAGTCGACCACAATCTCCTAATCCACAAACTAGAAAAAAATGGAGTAGACTACTACACATGTAGATGGATAAACAGTTGGCTGACCAATCGCACCCAACGAGTTGTCCTCAACGGCACCAAATCCACATGGAAAAAAGTAGACAGTGGAGTACCACAGGGCTCTGTCCTGGGTCCTGTACTCTTTAACATCTTCATCAACGACCTGGACGAGGGAATAAAAGGGGAACTAATAAAATTTGCAGATGACACCAAGCTGGCGGGGGTAGCCAACACCCTTGAGGACAGGCTCAGAGTACAAGAAGACCTAGACAGACTATCACAGTGGGCCCATACCAACAAAATGAGGTTCAACACCGACAAATGCAGAGTCCTCCACCTTGGCAAAAAGAACCCTAGACATAGATACAGCCTGGGAGATATCCCACTCAGCAGTAGTGACTGCGAAAGAGATCTTGGAGTCTTGGTGGACAATCAACTAAACATGAGTCAGCAATGTGCAGCAGCAGCCAAAAAAGCCAACTCAATCCTAAGCTGCATCAACAGAGGAATACGCTCGAAGACCAGGGAAGTACTATGCCCTGGTCAGACCCCACCTGGAGTACTGCATCCAATTTTGGTCACCTCACTACAAAAAAGACATCGAAACTCTGGAGAAAGTGCAAAAAAGAGCAACCAAAATTATTAGGGGACTCGAAACCAAGACTTACGAAGAGAGATTGAGAGAACTGGGCATGGACAGCCTAGAAAAAAGAAGGTCTAGAGGGGACATGATAGCAGTTTACAGATACTTGAGGGGTTGCCACGGTGAGGAGGGGGTCTCTTTATTCCCCAGGGCACCAGAGGGCCGGACGAGGAACAATGGTTGGAAGCTGACCAAGGAGAGATTCAACCTGGAAATAAGGAAGAACTTCTTGACGGTCAGAGCGATCAACCAATGGAACTGCCTGCCAGGGGAGGTGGTGAACTCCCCAACTCTGGACACCTTCAAGAGGAGATTGGACTTCCATTTGGCTGGGGTTCTGTAGGGTTTCCTGCTCAGGCAGGGGGTTGGACTCGATGACCTAACGGTCCCTTTCAACTCTATTAATAAATAATAAATAAATAAATAAATAAATAAATAAGGCCAAGACATTTCACGCCCCCTCTTCTTCCCTTAAAGAGGCGGAAAGGCGTATCAAGGCCTTGGAACAGAAGCTGGAGGCAGCTCTTCATGTTCCCCCACCCATCCCTTCACTGTCCTTGCAGCATTTGGGCTTGGTCAGACAATCCTCAATTCCTCAGTTCATCTCCAGACCTTCAGAGGCCTTATCTGAGAGGGATTGGTCTCCAGACAGGCAGACATCATCCATGCCTCAGGTTCTTCCTTCTCCAGGCCTCAGCATACCTAGGCCAGGCTCTACATCTCACTCAGTGAGGAGCATGCAAGGCCCAACAGCAACTTTCACGCCTACAGTGGCAGGGCTTCGTGTACAGCCAGAGGCCTGGCAACAAATGTTCCCCATGCTGCAGGACATTATCACAAACACCTATTCGCAAGGAATGGCAGCTGGGGTGAATCAACATAGTCAACCAACTCACCCATTACAATCTAGGAACTTGTGGTCTGCTCCGCCCCCCTCGGGTTTGGGGTCTTGGACTGAAGAATCTCCCTTTGAGGAAATTGAAAAGGAATATGATTTATCTGATGATGAAACGGCCCCTGAACAGCCTGTTACTGCTGGGTTGTTCAAAGCATCAGTTTTTAGAGTTCTACTCCATAAAGCCAAGCAGGCAGTAGACTTACCTGGGCCTACCAAACCTGATGAGACCACTGGCGAGGCCAAACCTTCTGTGGTGTTATTTAAGGAGCCTCAACCCGAGTCAGACCACATTCCTTCCTCGGAAATTTTCTGTCAAAGCGTGAAGCGCCCCTGGCAATACCCGGCAGCTGCTTAAGGCCCCTCAGCCATGGAGAGGAAATTTTACACCTTCGATGAGGAGGTGGAAAAGCTTTTAGAATTTCCTCCCATAGATCAGCCAGTAATGCAGCTGATTTCCAAGGCTTTAGTTCCTTCCGAGATGGGTGACAGCCTTAAAACAGAGGACAGAAAGGCTGAGGTCCTCTTGCGTAAAACGCACCAGATGGCGAGCTGGGGGTTTCGAGCGGCGGCTGCTGCATCATTTTTCAACAGGGCATCGATAGTGTGGTTGCAGGAAATGCAAGCCCGACTAGGACCAGAGGACGGCCGCCTTCGGCAAGACCTAGGTAAACTTCTGGCAGCGGCAGAATTTTCAGCTGATGCCACCCTCCACGCGGCCAAGTTTTCTGCCTGGAGTATGGCAACCACACTCTCCTCCAGGCGTCTCCTCTGGCTGAGGAACTGGCCGGCTGATTTAAAATCAAAGTGGAATCTGGCCTCATCATCCTTTCAGGGAGATAAGCTTTTTGGGGAAGCCTTATAGCCAGTTCTCATTGAGGACAAGGACAAAAGAAAGTCACTCCCCAAGGCTTACAGACGCCAGGAGCGCCGGGCAGGCCCTTATGTGCGCAGACAGTCCTTTCGGTGGGACACCTCTTCCAACGCAGGTCAGAACGCAAGACCCTATCCTCAGAACCAATACCACCAGAATACGTTCAGAGGAGACCGTGCGTTCTCTCAGGATAGGCAAAGAGGATTTCAACAGAGGCGCTCCTTTAGAGGCGGTCAGAGGGGCTTCAAGCGTACCAAATGACTTTGCACCCCAACCCTTAGGAGGCAAACTCCAAAACTTCAGTGCCTCCTGGTGGACCACGTCCTCCGACAGATGGGCGTTGGCCACTGTATCTCAAGGGCTGCGCTTGGAGTTCCTCCAGCCCCCACCAGCAAGATTTATCCAGTGCCCACTTCTGCGAGATCCACAGAGGAAAATTCAATTGCGTCAAGAGATCACTCATCTTTTAGATATTCAAGCGATAGAAAAGGTGCCAATACTAGAGGAAGGTACAGGTTTCTACTCAAGAGTATTCCTGGTGCCAAAGTCATCGGGAGGTTTCAGAATGATCCTGAACCTGAAACATCTAAATACTTATATCAAGTACCGAAGGTTCAGGATGCATTCCCTCCAAACCATTCTGGCCTCTATCCGCCATCAGGATCTTATGACATCGCTAGACTTAAAAGAGGCTTATTTGCATATACCAATTCTTCCAGCTCATCGCAGATTTCTCCGCTTTTACCTAAATGGATCTCATTATCAATAACGAGCCATGCCGTTCGGCCTATCATCGGCTCCTCGGACATTTACCAAACTGCTCGACATCTTGACAGCCCATCTGAGGTCTCAATCCATCAGACTACTGGCATACCTGGACGATATTATCATCCTGTCCAGGTCCCACACCAAAGCGCTAGAGGATCTAGCTTTGACGAGACAAACTTTAGAATTCCATGGCTTCACCATAAACGAGGAGAAAAGTCATCTTCTCCCCACAACCAAGCTACTCCATCTGGGATCTATCATAAATACAACCGAAGGTATCGTAACCTTATCCCCAGACAGGATAGCAAACATTTGGTCGTTGGTTTCCAACATCCAACACCAGGATCGAGTATCTCTGGCCCTACTTTCAAAGGTGTTAGGGACTTTGGTGTCGTCCATAGGAATTGTGCCTTGGGCTCGGCACCATATCAGGGCCCTTCAATGGTTTCTCCTTCCTTCGCAGAGGGCCAGAGTGAGTCACTCGCACAGACGAGTAAGGATTCCACGAGTGGTCAGGGAATCACTGCAATTGTGGACCTCCCCAGCCTTACTTCAGGGTTCACTTTTTCGTGACCAGGACCGCCTTATTCTCACCACAGATGCATGTCTGTCAGGCTGGGGGGCTCACATGGGTTCTCATTTGGCCCAGGGACTTTGGACACCAGAAGACTTGAGCCCTGTAAATATCAATTACCTCGAACTCAAGGCAGTTTTCCTGGCCCTACAAACCTTTGCACGCTTGGTCCAGGGCAGACATGTCCTAGTATTGACCGACAACGTGGCTACCAGGGCTCACCTAAACCATCAGGGAGGAACAAAGTCTCGCCGACTCATGACCTTGACTACGGAATTGTTCAACTGGGCCAAACACAGGTTGGCCTCATTGACCGCAGAACACATCGCGGGGACCAGCAACATTCAGGCGGACTGGTTGAGCAGATCGGCCTTGGATCCCTCGGAATGGAGACTGGACCCTGGCCTATTCCAACAAGTAGTTCGCCGCTTCGGGTCTCCAGTGGTGGATCTCTTTGCAACCAACGTCAATACACAATTGGGGAGATTTTACTCCCGTTTTCCGACTCTGGGGGCAGAAGGGGTCAATGCTCTTTTGTCACCCTGGCCTCAAGGTCTGCTGTATGCCTTTCCTCCAACATGCCTCTTGCAGAGAGTGTTGGACAAAATAATTCAGGAACGGGCAGAAGCGATTGTGGTGGCGCCTCACTGGCCTCAACGCCCATGGTTTGCAGACCTGACGGCCCTATCAGTGACCTCCCCTTGGAGGATTCCAGATCAAGACATTTCCCTCAGCCAGGGGTCCATTCAACATCCGGACCCTCAGTGGTTCCAACTAGCCGTCTGGCATGTGAGAGGGATAGACTGAAACAGCAGTTGCTACCAGATAAAGTCATTAGCACAATGCAGGCTGCCCGTCGTCCCTCAACAACGAGAGTGTACCAAGCAACGTGGGCAGCTTTTTGTAGATTCTGTTCGGACCATCATGCTGATCCTAAGGAGGCGTCCATAATTTCAGTGTTGGAATTCCTACAATCGGGCATTGAACGAGGACTAGCTCCTAACACACTGAAGAGGCAGGTAGCCGCTCTTTCAACTATCCTTCGATTGTCAGAAACCCGTTCTCTGGCTCAACATCCGTGGATAAGGGACTTCATTAAAGGTGCCATTAACACGCACTCCCCTCCAATACGGAGATTCCCGACATGGGATCTTTCTCTGGTCCTGCGGGCGCTTACCGGACCTCCCTTTGAGCCCATGAGATCTATTCCATTCCGATTGATCTCGATTAAAACCTTATTTCTAGTGGCGATTACGTCGGCCCAACGAGTTTCTGAACTATCCGCCCTGTCTATTAGACAGGATTTATGTATCTTTCATCCAGATAGGGTTGTGTTGAGGTTGGATCCCTCTTTCATTCCAAAAGTGAATTCTGGGTTTCACAGGAAACAAGAACTTGTGCTCCCAGACTTTTGTACGCACGGCCAACATCCTTCGGAGCTCAGGTGGCACAAGATTGATGTCAGGAGAGCCTTGAAGCTCTACATTAGGAGGACAGCACCTTTCAGAAAGACCGAGACACTATTTGTCTCTTTTGCCCAGAATAAGATGGGACTGGGTGTTTCATCTCAGTCTCTCAGTCGCTGGCTTAGAGATTGCATCGAGGAGGCTTATAAAGCACGATCCTTGTCACCTCCGGCAGGGGTGACAGCACATTCTACCAGAAGTGCAGCTGCATCAGCAGCTTGGGCGACTCAACCATCCATCGAGGACATTTGCCGAGCAGCGACTTGGGCTTCTCCTTCTACCTTTATCCGCCACTATAAACTAAACTCCCTAGCTTCGGCGGAGGCTTCGTTTGGCAGACGTGTCTTGCAACGAGTGTGTACCACTCCAACGACCTTGATGCAGCGTTTTCCCACACAAGGGATTTGATCTTTGGTATATCCCATGTTGGACTCTCCTTCCAGTAGCACTGGAGAAGAACCGTTGTACATACCTGAACGGTCTTCTCAATGCTCTGGAAGGAGAGTCCAAACCCACCCGGCATGGTTTTTGGCCAGGTCGCCGGAGTATTTGGGTTGTTTAAAGTTATATGTTATTAATGTTCAATAAATTCTTGTTGTTCTTACATTGTCTTCGTTTTTAAAACTGAGCTCTTGGGGGCTACTAGGGGGCGGTGCCTGCTAATTATTTAAATTAACTCAGTCTCTACCAATAGGATTGGATTTTAACCCATGTTGGACTCCTTCCAGAGCATTGAGAAGACCGTTCAGGTATGTACAATGGTTCTTTTAAAAGGTGACAGCTGGGCAGCGGCGCCCAGCGGAGCACCATTTGGGGATTTTTTTCCCCTTGCACACATTAATCGCTTTTACATTGTTTCCAATGGGAAACATTGTTTCGTGTTACGAACGTTTCGCCTTACGAACCTCCTTCCGGAACCAATTAGGTTCGTAAGACGAGGTATTACTGTACATGGCATTGCAAAGGTTTAACCCCAATCCACGATCTGGCAACTGTTATAATTGCAGTAAATATGGTCATTTCAAAAACCAGTACAGGCCCTAGGAGGGGGGGCCGCCCAAAAGCAACGCTTTAACCCTAGCACAGCCAAACCACGCACTCTTTGTCCCAAATTCAAGAAACGGTATCATTTGGCAAATCAATGTAAAGTACAGCCTCAACCTCAGCCCCAGGACCAGGAAAACTAGAGTGGGGGCATTCAGCTAGCCCCGCACCAAAGGCTGAAATTTTTGATTTTGGGCGTATGCTTCTTTCTTTTGGTCTCTATGCTTCTGAAACTGTGTCTATGATGACCCCTGGCCTTACTTATTTTTTACCTCTTGAACCAGAGCCTGATTTTTATTTTCCGGAAGCGGGTGAGGATGATCCATCTGGTCTGCCCCCCCATTGCCATTGATTGTATACCCCAGGAAAGAATTTATTAACCGTGGAGTCATAGCCTCTCCCTTTCTGAGAGATGCCGCAGACCTTGTCACGCTGAATATTGACAGCCCCAAAGACATTCAGAGACATTCAGTAATTAAATAGTTAACTGCGTGTGTGTTTTATTAGCTCCTCCTACTATGATGTAAAATCCTGCCACGTCATTATAGCTCACATTCGTCTTTATCCTCCTCTCCATTTTAATTAAGTCAGTCCTGTGTTAGCAGCCATAATGTGAAGATGTATTTTTTATTTGTCTCTCATGACATATTTAATTTTCTACTTTTATGATAAAAAGAAATCTTGCTCTGACAACAAATGTCTGCTCTCTCAATCCATCACCTCCAGAATGATTTAAGGTTCAAATGGACTTTAATTCCCCTCATTCTGACATGGCAGCAGAGGTCGGTTAGTAATCTCTTTTAAATCTAAATTGCTCCACACTTATCTAAACTTCTAGCAATGCAAAAGGATCTGATAGAGAGAGGCTATCAAATAGACGACATACAGATGACAACCGCAATAATCACGTCTTTAAATTATGAATGGAAAGATGCTATTACAAAGTATAATAACATACCTTTAGCTCAAAGAACTACGTCCAGAGTATGTAAGCTGTTAACAGAAGAAGAAGTGATTATGGAAAGTAGACTCAAAACTACAAACCTACAATGAGTCACAGCTACCAACAAAGGGGCTACACTCCAAGATATCCACGGCACAATCAGCCTAGAAGAACAGATTTTCATCGCTCTCAATCTGGTGATTCTCAATGCTCCCAATATCCTGCTCAGCTCAGAGGAACAGATCCTAGGGGTTCCAGAAGCAGAAGCTCCAGCAACTACAGATGATCTCAACGAGGTTCTAGAGGTGAGCCATGTCCTTACATCAATTCTTTCATCCTAAACAATGTTTGACAAAAGAGTCCACAGTACGACATTCAACATTTATGGACATTAGACAGCGGAGCAGCTTTTCACATCACCTACCAAAAAGAACTGTTCATAAAATTTTATAAGACTGATATTAAACAATTACATGCAGTGTCAAATCACTTATGCAAAGTTGAAGGAGAAGGAACTGTCTACATAAAAGAATTAGACCAGATGATTCCACATGTTCTATATATTCCACAAGCCACAAGCAACATACTCAGCACATATCGCCTAAATCAGTGTTTTTCAACCAGTGTGCCGTGAGACATGGTCAGGTGTGCCGCGAAGCTCAGAGAGAGAAAGCAAGCAAGTGAGATAGAAAGAAAGAGAAAGAAAAAAAGAGAGAAAGAGTGAGAGAGAGAGAAAGAGAACAAGAGAGAGAGAAAGAAAGCAAGAGAGAGAGAAAGAGAACAAGAGAAAGCAAGAGAGAGAAAGGGAGAGAAAGAAAGAGAGAGGTAGGGAGGGAGAAAGAGAGCAAAAAAGAGAGGAAGGAAGGAAGAGAAAGAAAGAGGGATTGAGAGAGAGGAAAAAAGAGGAAGGAAGGGAGATAAAGTGGGAGAGAGAAATAGAGCGAAAGGGAGGAAGAGAGATAATTTTTTTAGCCCCCCCCCCCTACTCAATGTGCCCCAGGGTTTTGTAAATGTAAAAAATGTGCCGCAGCTAAAAAAAGGTTGAAAATCACTGGCCTAAATGAAGATATAGGTTCCGAAGTGACTTTTAAACTAAGTGAAGGCTACATTGTCAAGAACAGAAGAGTCATTGCTACTGCTTTTCCAATCAGAGGTGTTTACTACTTAAAGCCAAATCCTCATGTAAAACGTGATGTAAGTATAAAAGTTCCAAAGGGCAAAAGCACAGGTCCAGAGAGAAAACCTGTTGCCACTATAGAAACAAAGGCTCCTAAAGCCAATGAGGTTCAAGAGGTTCCACATGATGTTGCAAATGTTAAACCTGTATTAACAAACAAATCTTTTCATTCCAGGTGTGTTCACCAATGGCACCGTCGTTTGGGCCATGCATCTTATCCAGTCTTATCCAAGATGCCTGAACTTGTAAATGGTTTTAAGGTTGATAGTAATTGCAAAATTCATTTAGACTGTTCTGTTTGCAACTCTTCTAAATCTAAAGCTGCACCTATTGCTAAGCATGCCACACATTTGTCTACACGCATTTTTGATTTGGTTCATACTGACATTGTCGGTCCATTTCGGCTTACTAAAAGGAACTGTAAGTATTTCTTGACTATTGTTGATAGTTATTCTAGATATGGGTATGTATTCCTAATGAAACAAAAATCTGAGACTTTTCAGATCTTTAAAGACTTTGCTGCAGAGGTACTAACAACATGGTGTCCGCATCAGAAGAATACAAAGTGATCATGTCCCAGCAATTCCAAGGATGTATGAGGAAAAATGGAATCCATCATCAAGCGTCAGCACCTTACTCCCCGGCTCTTAATGGAATTGTAGAAAGAAGGCAGGGTGTTAGCAGCCATAATGTGAAGATGTATTTTTTATTTGTCTCTCATGACATATTTAATTTTCTACTTTTATAATAAAAAGAAATCTTGCTTTGACAACAAATGTCTGCTCTCTCAATCCATCACCTCCAGAATGATTTAAGGTTCAAACGGACTTTAATTTCCCTCATTCTGACAGACTTTGCCTCTGTTGCCCTTATTTGTCTTCTGGACACGCCTTTAACAGTGGAAAAGGGTGAACTTGTTGCACAAGCAATCCCAGTCCCTTTAGAAAGGGAACCTCAGGACTTCCATAGAATCACTCGCATTGGTGCTGCTCAAATGGATTGCCTTACTGTTGACACTCACATTTCAAATTCCCACATTCTTTTTCAGGAATTCTGGACACTGGGGCGAATGTCTCCGTAATTCAACAGTCTGAATGGCCATCCCAGTGGCCCGTCATTTTCTCGCCCGCTGTCCGAGGTGTGGGGGGTGTTCAGAATGCTCAGGTTAGTAAGGATTGGCTTACTGTCACTTCCTCTGAGTGCTCTGTTACTGCGCACATCAAGCCTTTAGTCCTACCCCTTCACGTTAACTTGTGGGGGAGATATCTGATTTCACAATTGGGCGGACGCTTGGTTTTGCAATAATGCCTCCCCCTCTCTCACTCACCCTGCTTGACTCCTCCCTGGTGTGGGTGGATCAATGGCCTCTTCCCATGGAAAAGTTAACTGCCCTTACTGCACTAGTGGAAGAACAATTGCAAATGGGTCATATCGAACCCTCTGTGAGTCCTTATAATACTCCTGTTTTTGTAATTAAAAAGAAGTCAGGAAAATGGAGATTCTTGCACGATCTACGGCCATTAATAGAATTTTACAGCCTATGGGTGTGCTTCAATGCAGCCTGCCAAACCCCAATCTTATTCCCCGAGACTGGGATCTTATGGTAATTGATTCAAAGGATGCCTTTTTTCCCATCCCATTACAGAAGAAGGACTGACAATTATTTGCTTTTACAGTCTTACCATTAAACAATTCCAAACCTTCTTCTCGATATTAGTGGAAAGTTTTGCCACAAGGCATGATTAATAGTCCCACCATGTGCCAGTATTATGTCAATGCCGTTTTACGACCTTTCAGATTGCAACATAAACAGCTCTTAATTTACCATTATATGGACGATATCCTTGTGGCCACACCAGGCCCACTGGGTACCGTCCAGCAGTTCTTAGATTCTCTTCTCTCCTAGGAATTGCAGGACTTCATGTCTCCCCTGAAAAAATTCAGATCAAGGAGCCCTATTTATATTTGGGTCATAGGCTCTTGGCAGCCAGAGCTGCTCCTTACTTGCCACACCTTTTTTTACCGGACACAACCACCCTAGTTAAGTTACAACAGTACTTGGGCGCCCTCAACTGGGCGCGCACGTATTTGGGTTTAACATCAGCTCAATTAACTCCTCTTTTTTCTGCTTTTTCCGGCGGCAAGGCTCCGGGAGACAGGATCCCTTTGAACCAGCAGCAAAAGGACACCCTTGAAATTGTTGATACAGCTCTTCAGCAAGTATGGGTAGATTGTATGCAAGAGAATGAGCCAACTGTCTTAATTATTTTGAACACTGCTACCCTACCAACTGCTGTTTTGTCTCAAATCGGCCCTCCATTGCGATTTTTAGAATGGCTTCACTTGTCCCACACCCCAAGGGCAAGTATTACCCAAAAGTATACTCTTTTTGCAAATCTCATTTTCAAAGGCCATCGCAGGTGCAAGCTTTTAGCAGGCATTGAACCACTTTCATTTATAGTTCCTTGTCCTTTGAATACCTGGGACGCACTTTTTAAAGTTTCAGAGGATCTTCAATTCGCTTTAGCGGATTGGCCTGGACATATTTCATATCATACTCCTTCAGATCCTAGATTTTCTTTGATGAAGAAGGGAGATATTCAAATTTAACAGTTTTATATTTTATATTTCCAGAGTAATACCATTTTTCCTTCCTTCCTTCCTTCCTTCCTTCCTTCCTTCCTTCCTTCCTTCCTTCCTTCCTTCCTCCATTTCTCCTTCTTTCCTTCCTCCTTCCCTCCCTTCCTCCATTTCTCCTTCCTTCCTTCTTTTCTCCCTTCCTTCCCTCCTTCCCTTCTCTCCTTCCTTCATTCCTTACTTCCCTTCCTCCTTCCTTCCCTCTATTCACAGTCTTCCAATTCTCTCCCTGCTCCCCAACCTAATTTACCCCCACTGGGGGTGGGAGAGGCTCCGCCGCGAATTCCCAAAGAAGGTTATGTCAACTTAAGGGAAAGGTGGAGAGGGTGAGGTGAGAGTTCCAGTGTAGGCAGCGCCGTCAGCCAAGCAACAGGCATGATGCGATTGCCATTTTTTCGCCTTTTGCTTCTTCGTGCAGGTGGCGAAGCCGTCCGACTCCACCATGTGGCTTTTGGTTTTTGCCTGCACGCATATGCGCGCGCACAGGTTGGACTGACCTCCACGGGCCGGTCACAGACAGCGGGCGGGCCACATCCAGCCCCCAGGCCGTATCTTGCCCAGGTCTGTTCCAGAGGGTGGGGAGAGGTTGTTTTCTCCCATAATGCAATGTGCTCCTCTGTGCAGGTGCGCACAACCCCCACTGCGCTTTCCTTATGCGCATAGTGCTTACTGAAGCCTCCAGAACCTGTGGATAGCGAAAAACAGATTCCAACTGATTTTTGGCCTTCCAGAGGGTGGGGAGAGGTTGTTTTCTCTTACTCCAGGCTTCAGGAAAGCTTCCGGAACCTGTGGATGGCAAAAAATGGACCCAATAGCCCAACCAGAAGTTCGGAAATGAACTTACGGTTGGGCCTTTGGGCAGTTTTTCACTGTCCCCAGGTTTCAGGAAAGCCTGCTGTGCATAATGACTGACATACGGCAAAATATGGCTCTCTGGGTCATCTGTGACATTTATTTATTTTTATTTATTTATTCATTTGTCCAATACACAAATACATAGGAAGAAAAATAGACATGTAGTAATATATATAAGGGTAAAAGTGAACTCAGAGGAGAGGATATATGAAAGAAAGAGAATATACTCTATGATATGTGAGAGAAAGGAAAGACAATTGGACAGGGGACGAAAGGTACACCAGTGCACTTATGTACGCCCCTTATGCGTGCCATAGGTTCACCATCATGGCTATATAGTATGGAGGCAGGTACAGCAGCAATAAACCCAACTGCTTTTTAAAACCCATCTTCAATCAGATAATCTGACATCCAGTTACCTGTGAAAGCCTCTGAAATCCCCCAAGGATACCGAAATGATAGCTGCCATCCCACCTACCCCTGGCCACACATCCCACAGCAACCAGTTCTCTTCACCCCAGATCACAATTCCTAAAAGGGGAACTTTCACTCAGATCTTAGTTATTGACACCAGACCACCTCATCTGCAATTAAGTCATTCCTAAGGAAGATCTTAACAAATACTCATCTGGCATTCAAAAACATCATCAAACCTTAACAATGACAGGATTGGATTTTTAAGGGGAAGGTTAGAAGAAGATTAAAAGTAAGGATTAGTCTCTTGCCCCCTTTTCCTTTTAATACATTTTGCTAAGCAGAATTTTTCAAAATACAGTGGTACCTCGTGATACAAACCCCCCGTGATATGAACATTTTGAGATACGAACCGGGGGTTCGGAAATTTTTTGCCTCTTCATACGAACTTTTTTCGACTTACGAACCCACTGCAGGTCGCAAAAAGGCGTTCTGCTGGGCGCTGCCTCCCGGCTGTCACCTTTTAAAACAGCTGGGGGGCTTCTCGGCATTCTCCCGAACCCAAACTTTTCGGGTTTGGGTTCGGGAGGCCGCCGAGAAGCGCTGCCGCCCGGCTGTCACCTTCTGAAACAGCCAGGGGGCTTCTCGGCGTTCTCTCGAACGTCGAATCCGGAAGTTCAGCAAAAGTTCGGGTTTGGGTTCAGGTTCCGGAGGCCGCGGAGAAGCACCTGGCTGTTTCAGAAGATTACAGCCGGGCGGTGGTGCCTGGCGGAGCACCGGTTTTGCAATCGGCAGCGGCGTTTTCGGCCGATCTGGAGGCTGAAATGGAGGTGGGGAATCCCAATAGGGAATTCCATGGGCAGAGCTTTGACGTCACGAAGACGTCCTTCCTGGTCGGCCGAAACGGTTCCAACTAAGGAACTAAACCAATTCAATACTCCAAAATTTGCAACTTTCTCAAAGAACTGTTTTATTGAGTACATCATTTTGGCATGAATGAAAACAAAACCAGCTCTAATTATTTCCTGTGGTTTCAGTATAATTAAGGAATAGATAATGCCCTCCCTCTTTGGCAACCCCTCAATCTCTGGTCAGCACCTGTTGAGATGACCTCGGTTCTCACGGGATGATCTGCTGTTCTCTGGTCTGATATTCCAGACCTCCTCCTTCCCACACAGTGGGGTAAACTGCGAAATGGCTGTGGCAGGCCTGATCTGTTGACAGTTGGATCCTCCTAGAAAGTGAGAAGCACCTGGAAAACAACAAACACACACATACATTAATGAAAGCCATTAAAGGTCCTTTGGTTTCTGTGGGTATTTCTCACAAAACATATTGATTCATCAGTCTGTCTTCATATTCTGCTGTTTCACCCATCTAGCATCTGACCTTGGATATCCCTTCCATTGAACTAGTTATTGGTGCTTGCCTTTGTATAACCTGGAATCTAGGATCTTTTTAACCTGGTAATGTGTTTCCCCTTCCAATATGATTGGACCTGGCACTATCACGGCAACTGGCCACAGTTCTGACCCCACCAGCGGATTAAGCAAACTGCAGTGGAACACCAGGTGCACTTTTCCCAGTAGGTGTGGCAGCTTTAATTCCATTGTCATTGGCTTTAAGATTGTCACTACTATGGGAAAAGGCCGTATAATTTTTGAACCCAGATTTCGGCAGGGCCGCTTCGACTTCAGGTCCTTTGTGGAGAGATATACTTTGTCTACAATGTGAAACTGTCTCTGGGGTGACTGTCTCTTGTCTGCCTGCACTTTCTGAGTCTCCTTTGCTTTGGCTAGCACTCAGTTTACATTTCTCCACATACTCTGCAATAACCCACCCATTCTGTTAAACTCATTGAGGAAAAGGGTTCCTGAGGGTATTCTGGCACGGGGACAAATCCCCCCTTCCCCATGGCTACTTTATGCAACCTCACCAAAGGAGAGGAGATCTGCCCCATTAGACATAGCATCTCAAATGCTGCTCTACCACTGCGTTGGCTTGTTTGGCAGCTCTATTCGTACTCAGGTGTAAAGCAGAACTAAGCCCCTGGAAGGATCCTATGAGGGCAAGAGAGAGGGTGAGAGGGGGAAAAAAGAAATGGGGAGAAAGAGGGGAAGGGAAAGAGAGGGGTGTGTGTGTGTGAGAGAGAGAGAAAAAGAGAGACAAAACCACAGTTCTCCCCTCCCCACCTGTGCACCAGCTTCACCTTGCTAAATAGGGTCTAGCACCTGAGGGAGGATGAAAAATTTAATGGCCGAGGTGGAGGTGGGGAGGGAAGGACTGAAAGGCAACCAAGCGAGGCTCGTGAGGTAAACTCCAGTTTCTCAGCATGGACCAGCAAAAGGCGGCAGCGGGAGGGAATACAAAGAACAACTGGAGAGATGGAGCCACACTCGGCTACCTAGGCTTTCTGAGAGAGAAAGAAAGGCAAATAGAGAAGAAGGAGGACAGAGAGAGTCCCGTTTTCAAGAGGGGAGAAAGAGAGAAATGAGTCCCGTTTTCCAAAGAGAGAAAGAGAGGCAACTGGTAGGAGAGAGGAAGGAAAGAGTCCCGTTTTCAAGAGGGGAGAAAGAGAGAATCGAGTCCCATTTTCCAAGAGAGAAAGAAAGGCAAATGGAGAGGAAGGAGGACAGAGAGAGTCCCATTTTCAAGAGGATGGATGGATGGATGGATGGATGGATGGATGGATGGATGGATGGATAGATAGGAACTCTTTCCCCTCTCCTACCCACTTGCCTCTTTTTCTTTCTTTGGAAAACGGGACTCATTTCTCCCCTCTTGAAAAGGGGACTCTCTCTGTCCTTCTTCCTCTCCATTTGCCTTTCTTTCTCTTTGGAAAATGGGACTCCTTTCTCTCTTTCTCCCCTCTTGAAAATGGGACTCTTCTTTCCCCTCTCCTGCCCATTTGCCTCTCTTTCTCTTTGGAAAACGGGACTCATTTCTCTCTTTCTCCCCTCTTGAAAACGGGACTCTTTCTTTCCCCACTTTCTTTCCCGCGAGCTCTGGAGGAGGAGGAGAGGAGGAGGAGGAGGCATCTCGCCCAGCTGCTGGAAAGCAAATGGGAAATCCCGGCGGTGGCAGTCACAAGGTAGGGGAATCCCTGCAGCAGTAAGAGAGTGCACGCGCAGTAAGAGAGCCCGGGCTTGGGTTCGTACGGTGAAGATGGTTCTTAAGAAGAGGCAAACAAATCTTAAACACCGGGTTCGTATCCTGAAAAGTTCGCATGAAGAGGCGTTCGTAAGATGAGGTACCACTGTATTTCTAACCTAATGACAGACATAGTATTCTCAATCAGAACTATATATCTGCTATCATTTATAATGGCAGATCATAAACCTAAACACATAATTAATATAAATATTAAATATTAAACCAAATAACATACATATGACAGAGCCCAACATTAATAAATACCTTGTTTTCTGTGCTTTAATTCTTCCAAATTCTGCATTGAATCTGAAAAAGAACCTCAAAAGGAGAACAAATGATCATGTTAAAAGATATAATCTAAGAGATGGCATGTCTTCTTTACTACAGTATGTCTAAATGCACATGAACGACATGAATATGGTATAGAAAGATTAAAATAAAATATGTTGGAGTACCTGAATCTATAGTAGATTTTTTTTTACTTTGTTTTCTATAACTATTCTGTGATTTTGTTAACCAGAATTTTAAATTTTAAGTATATTATTTATATATTATTTTAGCATTTTGTTAATATTCATATAAAATTATTATTTATTTATTAGATTTGTATTATGTTTAAAAAGTTTTCATTTTTTATTTTTCTCAATCTGAAACCAATTTCCCTATTTTCCATAGAAATACTACTATGAACAGTGTGAATTTGAATAACATTCACCACTTCATGGAACTCATTAACCTCAATGAGACCTACCTGTATTAGGAAATTGTTATGTATCTGCTGAATTGGGCACTAATAAAGACCAGCATAAAATAAAAATAATTTGCAACACAAAATCAAGCTTATTATCAGATATATACAATTTTTTTCTACTTTGTAGTCATTCAGTGGAAGCTCTTATAGCTCTTTCTTTCACAAAAGAACTCTTCAAACATATACTGTACACTAATATCTTATATATTTATAAACCTCTTAAAATATAGCTTTTCTCCATCCAATATTAAAACATTACGATAACCTATACATTAATCGCTGTTCATTTAAATTCACGCCTTATTTTAATCTTACAAATCTATTTAGCTAATTGTTCCCAAAAACAATTTTCATATAATATCTAGTAGTGGAGTAAGTTATATGTAAAATATAACATATAAATTTTCATATTACAATAAAAAATCTAGAAAGCCATAATCCTATATATCTAATAAACTGACAATGGGTTTGACCCAATGTCATAGAACAGCTCTCACTAGAGCAAGATTTGAGCAGTTAGATTCTATGGTTAATTACGGATGATTCCACTAATTACCATATTTTGAGAGAACACGCATCTGCAGCGCACCAGAAATAGAAGATATTGCGCACGTCCTACTCAACTGTAAATTATACTCCTCAGTAAGACCTCAGTATTTACAGTCCCTACTTGACAAAATTACACATTGGGACTGTAATAAACAATTAGCTTACTTTCTTCAGGGTGCAAATATATATATGTAGTTTCTAGAACTGCTAAATTTATAGTCAAGGCCAGGGGTGGGCAATTAATTTTGCCATGTGGCCGCATGAGAAATTGGGATGGTTTTAGAAGGGCGGACTTTAATTATTTTTTATATTTAGATATATGAATTTAGGAATTGCTGATCTGTTTTAATAAAGTTAGAAGTATTGATTATAATAAGATATGTAGTGTTGTGGCTGGCTCTGGGTCAGCTCCTACTCCAAGGACTGTGGGGGTTGACGTGGGAGAATCCTCACATTATCAGAGGCCGGTTTTACTGCCAACAGCTTCCGACGGTGAAGCGTCTGTGTCATGGGACGATTCTGGAAGTGAAGTAGGATCAACGGAGGAGGTAGTTACAGGCAACCCATTAGCTAATTACCCCATTAGTGAACTATCATCATCATCATCATTATCATTGTTAGATTCAGAAGGGGAGGCATTCATAGATGTTCGCAGATGCAGGTTGATGTCAAGGAAGGAACAAATGCGCAAATATTATAGGAAATAAGGGAGAACACCTGTGGCTGGGGCAATTAGGCTAATGGGGCTGCTGATAAATTGCCAGTGTTGTTGCCTCTCTGCGTGGGAGTTTATCCGTTTTGAGAGAAAGAGACTTGTGGTTTACTTCAGAAATTTACAAAGACTTGTGAACGGCTTCAGGATTTACAAGGACTTTGTGGAACAATTCACAGTTAAGCATGAGGACTCTTGAAGGGGGGTGGTTGTGATGTCTTCACAGCTGCTTTTTATCTGCTTTGCTTTTGTTTTATATTTTTCACAGCATTCAAGGCTTGTGGTGTGTGGGAGAGCACTTTGGCTGATTAAAAGTGCGTTTGGACAGTATCTTCCTTTTGATAAGCCAACTTTGTTTACTTTACAAACGTGTGTGTTTGAATTTCTACTTTGGACTTAATTGGGGGCTTGTAACGTGAAGCCCGGCATAACGTAGTAGGTGATACTGATTTGGATTAATGCATAAATGGAATTGAATTTTGAATGGTTGGGGAGATTAATGATGTTAATGATTTTTAATTGATTGAAAATAGAGAATATTTAGAATTTTTTCCTTTTTTTTCCTTTTTTCAAATTGACTGAAATTTAAGATTAATAATTAAGTAAGAAATGCAGATAAGTATTAATTGGCTAAATGTTAGATGGGTTGAAATAATTTTTAAATTTGGGATTAGGTAAAGTTGCTATTTAGAGGGGGGAAGAAGTCTGAAATTCATATATGTTTATATTTTGTTTTTAATTTTCTTTTGTTAACATCTGATTGGCTATACAAGGTTTTATTGGTTTATAGAAAAATGTATAAAGAAAGAAGGAAGCACTTTGGCATAATGGTTAATAAGTTAGAAATATAATTGGTGTCGTACTTTTTGAAGGAACATTAAGGAGGGAATTTAATTAAAAGAAAATGTAACTAGATGACAAAATTAGAAAAAAAACTTTTGCAATTCTTTTGATGATTGATATTAGTTACTAACAAAATACCGCATTTTATTCATGGAAAATTAGATGACACACTGTATTGTTTGAAAGTATGTTGAGAGAAAAATTTTAAAAAATTACCACCCTCAAAAGTCTTTCCTTCCTCTGTCCCTCCATTCATTTCATTCTTCCTTCCTTCCTTCCTTCCTCCTTCCTTCCTTGTTCCCTCCATTTGTCCTTTTTTTTCCTTTCTTCCTTCCTTCCTTCCTCTCCACTTCTCTTTCCCTCCCTCTCTTTGCCTTTTCTTTCCTTCTCTCTATCTTTTCCCTCTCTCTCATTCTTTCACTCCAGGTCTCTCATTTATTTCTGTGTATTTCTCCCTCTTCCCCCCCTTCTCTCTCTTATTTGTTTCTCCTCCCTTTTTGCTCTAATTTCTGTCACCTTAATTTCGGGTGGGGGGTGCGGCTGTGGTGGCAGGCAAAAAGCCGTTTTCTTCAGGGAGGGGCCGTGTGCCTCTGTGGGGGGAGACTGAGTGCAAGCTTTAAAAAGAAAGGCTGAGGGAGGCCGAGGCAAGAGCTCTGGTTTGGGCAGCGCCATCACTGGACAATGGGAGCGACCGCCCCTTTCCCCCCACAGAATACACACACACACACACACAAACACACATACGGCACTGCCCAAACCGCAACTCTTGTCTCGCCCTCTCTCCGCTTTTCTCTTTAAAGCTCACGGCGGAGTGCTTAGCTTCCCCCCTGCCCCCGAACATGGCAGGTTAAGGTACCAGATTAGAAACCAGGAGATTATGCCACCTTAAATATGAAAGTCCGCTGTGTACTTTGGGTTAGTCACTGTCTCAGTCCAGTCTACCTTAAAGGATTGTTATGGGGAAAAGTAGGAAGAGGAAAGGCTATTAGGTATGTTCATTCCCTTGAGTTACTTATAAAAAAATAATTGGGAGGAAATAAATAATTAAGAAAATGAAATAATTAGAATGTTAATGTATTCCAGGATATCTATTTATGTTTTAAAGGCTCTTTTGGATTTTTTTTCTTTTCAAACTTTGCTTTAGAAAACAGATAATACTAGTACTACTACTACTACTACTACTACTACTACTACTACTACTACTAATAATAATAATAATAATAATAATATATTAAATTTGTATGCCCTCCGTCTCCAAGGACCCAGAGCGGAGATACAAAATCTAATATGTTCAGGTATTTTAAAGACCCACACAAAATAATTTTCAAGCACAAAGATTACTTATCATTTCAAAAGCAGCAGGAGAGCCAAAGAAAGGCAAAGGGCTTGGGGATTTGATTCATTTTATTAACTTTATGTATTTTGCCCCTGCAAAAATCCAAGGTTTTTTTTAATTTCCCTGTTGTCATTTAGCACTTATCGAATATTTACAGCCCAGATCTAGTTCTTTTAGATTATATGATTAAAATCTGAATCTAGGGAGTTCATGCAAGTGTTGCTGTTTATCTATGTTCTAGTCTAATATTTGGAATCAGTGTTAGTTGTAGCAATAAAATATGTTATTTTGAAGAATGCTTGTAAGGTGTATATTGCTGCAAGATTCATTTGACTTAAGCGGGACAACCTTAGCACTGTTTGAATGTGGTTCTAACAAATCATGCACAGATTCTAATCAATTTTCCCAGTTACATTTTCTGACTTTTTCCTCTCTTTCTGCAAAGCCGCAAAGTTAGCTCTAAAATAATAATCTGTGTGTGTGCAGTGACCTCCCCCTATCTCGACGAAGTACTAAAGCTGTTGTGTAGTATTTTAAAAAAATAGATATGCTCCATTTGACAATAGCCCCTTTATTTATTCTGGATTATGCTATTAAATATGTAAAATAAATTTTGCCTTTCTCTTGGCCGTAGAACAGTAGCTAAGCAATCTCTGAGAAAAGATGGGGAAGGAAGGGTTGGGAGGGGGAAATCAGAAGACTTTAACAATATCAGTCTGTGTTAGCCTACTTAAAACTAAAACCTATTGACTCCAATAGAATCGAGACATCTACTGTATACGTTGGACTGTGGCATCAGTTTCTTTTAATGGATGATTGAGGCACAGTGTTAAGTAATGTGAAATGGCAGGACGCTCCTTTGCTTTGAGGAACACTTGTTTGTATTCAGGGCATGGCTAGTCTCGTGAAGAGAAGGACTAGGGGAGACATGATGGCAGTGTACCAATATTTGAGAGGCTGCCACAGAGAGAAGGGATGAAATTCAGCAGGTTCTGACTCATTCTGGAGAACCAGTAGCGGAAATTTTGAGTAGTTTGGAGAACTACTCTTGCTGGACCCAAAGTGGGGTGGGAATGGAGATTTTGCATATCCTTCCCTGCTACGCCCACAGAAGTGGTAGGGGAAATTTTTGAATTTCACCTTGGGTCAAGCTATTTTCCAAGGCACCTGAAGGCCAGACAAGAAATAATGGACGAAAACTGATCAAAGAGAGATACAACCTAGAAATAATTTTTATTTATTTTTATTTATTCATTTGTCCAATACACAACACATATGGAAGAGAATAGACTTGAAGTAATATATATAAAGATAATATGTAAAAATAGAGGAGAAGATATATGAAAGGGAGAAAATATATATGAGATATGAGATAAAGGAAAGACAATTGGACAGGGGATGAAAGGCACATTAGTGCACTTATGTACGCCCATTACTGACCTCTTAGGAATCTGGAGAGGTCAATCGTGGATAGTCTAAGGGAGAAATGTTGGGGGTTAGGGGTTGACACTATTGAGTCCGGTAATGAGTTCCACGCTTCGACAACTCGATTGTTAAAGTCATATTTTTTACAGTCAAGTTTGGAGCGGTTAATATTAAGTTTGAATCTGTTGCGTGCTCTTGTGTTGTTGCGGTTGAAGCTGAAGTAGTCATTGACTGGTAGGACGTTGCAGCATATGATCTTGTGGGCTATACTTAAATCGTGTTTTAGGCGCCGTAGTTCTAAGCTTTCTAGACCTAGGATTGTTAGTCGTAGGGTATTCTGTTTCGAGTGGAGGAGTGAAGGGCTCTTCTGGTGAAATATGTTTGGACGTTTTCTTTTCTTTTTTTAAAATATACTTTATTAGGTTATTAAAAAAAGAAGGGAAAGGGGCGATGGGAATACAAAAAGAGAAGTAGGAGGAGGATGGGGTAAACAATATTTTTATACAATAGCTTATATATATTGTTGTATATACATTCCAAATCTTATAACTGTAGTATTTGGCAGTCCAAGGGTGACGTGGAAAGGAAAGGTAGTTGGAGGTGGGATAGAAAAGAAAAGAAGGAGGAAAGGAAAGAAGGAGGAAGAAAGAAAAGAGAGAAAAGGAGAGGGGTGGGGTAGTACCTGCAAACTAGCAGGAATATGAATTGTAATGACTTTGATTGTGTTTGTTATTTTTGTTAGTGAAAAGTATTTGTGAGTTATGGTATTAGTAAGTTAGAAACATAGAAACATAGAAGTCTGACGGCAGAAAAAGACCTCATGGTCCATCTAGTCTGCCCTTATACTATTTTCTGTATTTTATCTTAGGATGGATATATGTTTATCCCAGGCATGTTTAAATTCAGTTACTGTGGATTTATCTACCACGTCTGCTGGAAGTTTGTTCCAAGGATCTACTACTCTTTCAGTAAAATAATATTTTCTCATGTTGCTTTTGGTCTTTCCCCCAACTAACTTCAGATTGTGTCCCCTTGTTCTTGTGTTCACTTTCCTATTAAAAACACTTCCCTCCTGGACCTTATTTAACCCTTTAATATATTTAAATGTTTCGATCATGTCCCCCCTTTTCCTTCTGTCCTCCAGACTATACAGATTGAGTTCATTAAGTCTTTCCTGATATGTTTTATGCTTAAGACCTTCCACCATTCTTGTAGCCCGTCTTTGGACCCGTTCAATTTTGTCAATATCTTTTTGTAGGTGAGGTCTCCAGAACTGAACACAGTATTCCAAATGTGGTCTCACCAGCATTCTATATAGTGGGATCATAATCTCCCTCTTCCTGCTTGTTATACCTCTAGCTATGCAGCCAAGCATCCTACTTGCTTTCCCTACCGCCTGACTGCACTGTTCACCCATTTTGAGACTGTCAGAAATCACTACCCCTAAATCCTTTTCTTTTGAAGTATTTGCCAACACAGAACTGCCAATACAATACTCAGATTGAGGATTCCTTTTCCCCAAGTGCATTATTTTACATTTGGAAACATTAAACTGCAGTTTCCATTGCTTAGACCATTTATCTAGTAAAGCTAAATCATTTACCATATTACAGACGCCTCCAGGAATATCAACCCTAGTCATCGGCAAATAGGCAAACCTTCATCGGCAAATAGGCAAACCTTCCCTACCAAACCTTTCCCTATGTCACTCACAAATATATTAAAAAGAATAGGACCCAGAACAGACCCTTGTGGCACACCGCTTGTAACCTGACTCTGCTCAGAATACTCGCCATTAACAATAACTCTCTGATGTCTACGCTTCAGCCAGCTGCAAATCCATTGAACTATCCAGGGATTAAGTCCAATCTTCACTAATTTATCTATCAGCTCTTTATGTGGAACCGTATCAAAGGCTTTGCTGAAGTCCAGGTAGGCAATATCCACGGCACCACCTTCATCCAACACCTTTGTGACATAGTCAAAGAAATCAATGAGATTAGTCTGACATGATTTGCCTTCAGTAAAGCCATGCTGATTTGGGTCCAATAAGTTATTGTTTTTTAAGTGCTGATTTATCCTCTTTTTGAGTAGAGTCTCCATCATTTTAACTACAACTGATGTCAAGCTAACTGGCCTGTAGTTACCAGCTTCTTCTCTACTGCCCTTCTTGTGAATAGGCACAACACTGGCCATTCTCCAATCCTCAGGAACTTCTCCTGTTAACAACGATTGGTTAAACAAATCAGTCAGGGGGGTAGTAATGACAGATCTGAGTTCTTTAAGAACTCTGGGGTGGATGCCATCAGGACCCATTGCCTTATTTATCTTTAATCGTTCAAGTTCTTCTAAGACATCGGCTTCTAAGATCACTGGAGCTGAATCCGTACAGTTGGAAGCAATGCTATATCCCTCTATAGTATTATTTTGTAAGGTGTCTTTTGAGAAAACTGAACAGAAGTAGCTATTGAAATGGTCAGCGATCTCCTTATTCCTATTAATGCATGTATTATTCCCGGTACTAAGCTTCGTGATGCCGCAGTTTTTCTTCTTCTTATCGTTAATATATCTGAAGAAGGTTTTATCCCCCTTCTTTACAGATTTGGCAATTTCTTCCTCTTTTGAGGCTTTAGCATCATATATTATCTGTTTCACCTCCTTCTGTCTCATTTTATACACCTCCCTATCAGCTATACTTCCAGACTCTTTATACCTCCTATAGGCAGCCTTTTTTTCATTGACTATAGCCCTTACATCATTGCTAAACCATAGCGGTTTCTTCTTCCTTTTACCTTTAGTTATTTGTCTTACATACAGTCCAGTGGCTTTTAAGATGGCCTTTTTTAATACAGTCCACTGGATGCTCGCTCCTGCCATTTTATCCCTCCCCTTTAATTCATTATCTAAATATTCTCCCATTGCATTAAAATTTGTTTTTCTGAAATCCAATACTTTGGTTGCATTATAGGATTGCTCACAATGAGTTTTTACATCAAACCACAAACATAGATGGTCACTGCAACCTAAATTTTCTCCCACCTTGACATCTGAAATCCAATTCCCATTCGTAAAAACTAAATCTAGAATATTCTCCCCTCTAGTTGGTGTCTTAACCAGCTGTGCCAGAGCTGCTCCTGTAAAGGCCTCTACTATATTCTTACTTTTGCATGTAAGGGCACTGGGGATATTCCAGTCAACATCAGGCATGTTGAAATCACCCATAACCACAATATCTCCCTTTACTGCCATTTGGGTAATTTCATCCACCATCTTGTTGTCATATTCCTTGGATTGCCCTGGAGGCCTATAGATCACCCCAATTCTAATGACAGAACCTTCTTTATTTTGCATGCAAATCCAGAGAGTCTCTAGATCTTCACATGTATTTTTAATTAGTGTTGTTTTTAGACTTTCTTTAATATAAATGGCTACTCCACCTCCCCTTCTCTCTATTCTATCCTTCCTATACAGTGTATATCCTGGTATGGATATTTCCCATTCATTAGAATCCTTAAACCATGTCTCAGTTATGGCAACCAGGTCCAAATTATCTCTAGATATTATGGCCATTAATTCACAGAGCTTGTTGCTCAAGCTTCGAGCATTTGTGCACATTACCCAAAGAACATTATTTTCGTTATTAGTTTGCCCCTTATCATCAGCAACTACATCTATATTATTTGCAGCTCCCTTTTCATAAGCTTCCAAAAACTGCTTTATCCTCATTGGTCGGGGACAGAAATCACCCACATCAGTTACATCTCTGTCCCCTTTACCTAGTTTAAATGCCTGTCCAAAAAAGTTCTGAATTCCTCACCGAGCACCTGGGTACCTCTGTATGATGGATGCAAACCATCCCTCTTAAACAACTCCCTATTAGACCACCTACTGACATCATGACTTACATAGCCAAAACCTTCAGCTTTACACCACTGCCTTAACCACACATTAAACTCTCTGATACACGTTGTTTTATCCTCTTGGCCACAAACCGGTAACACCTCTGAGAAAGTAACTGAATCAGTTATTTTACCCAGCTCCACACTTAGACATTGAAAATCTCTTTTTACTACATTAACATTTCTCTGGGACAAATCATTTGTGCCAAGATGCACCACCACATCAACGTCATTACCTTTACTCACAGTCTTAACAATGTTTGTAATCCGCCTCCTGTCCCTGCTGGCAGTGGCCCCTGGGAGACACCTCAGCACCTTCACCACATCCTTGCTCTGTCCCAAATCAACACCTCTAACGGTCGAATCACGAATCAAGTTATTAATAATTATCAAGTGGATTGAACTCAGACAGGGATTGTATTGATTTTGGTCCGAATTTCTATTGTGTATATCTTTATTTTGATTTATATTAAGAGATTTTGATTGATTTTTATTTTATTGTTTTTAAAGTTTCTTTAAACTTTGGACGTTTTTAAGGGTGTTGATGTCCGAGATGTGGTATGGGTTCCAGACAGATGAGCTGTATTCAAGGATGGGTCTGGCAAAAGTTTTTTTTTTTTTTTTTTAATAGTTTTTTTATTATTTTCATAAAAAGACAAACAAATACAAACAAACAATGAACATAAAGTGGGGGTGTATTTCCCCCGCTTCTTATGAAAGTATAAATTCAAATATAGAAAAAGAATACATATGTATTAACTATTATAAAAAAAAGAAAAAATTAATAAATTTGAATTGAAGTTTACAAATCTTAATGTGGGTATTAAGGTTAGTATAACATAGTTACCAAAAAAGAAAGATACCTTTAATATAATCCTAATTACTATAATAAAATAGTATTAAACCTTCAATCTAAACAGTAAGACTAAATTCAACTATTATACTTCAAAAATCTTAATATATTGCTTATACTTATACATACATAGCTATATCATAATCATCAAAAAATCCTTTTAAACTAATATTACTATTATTATCATCTAGATAAAAACTAATACAAAATAAAGAGAAAGAAAAAACAACCACTAACGATATATCTTATTTTTTCTTATCTATCCATTTGTAAACGTTGTTCCATGTTTCGTAAAATTTAGTATCCTCTTGATCGTTTAATCTTCTTGTCATCATATCCATTTCAGCGCAATCTAATATCTTAGCTATAACCTCTTCTTCCTTGGGGATTTCCTCCCCTTTCCAGTTTTGCGCATATATTATTCTAGCCGCAGTTAATATATGTATGATTAAATAAAAAATTTCTTTCTTATAGATCTGGGTTGTGACACCTAATAAATAAAATTCCGGGGTATTATCTATATCTTGTTTTATTATTTCTTTTAATATTTTTTCAATCATCTTCCAATATAGTTTTGCTTTGCTACATGTCCACCATTGATGATAGTAAGTTCCTATATCCTTCTTACATTTCCAACATATTGGGGATGTTTTGGGAAACATTTTTGCTATCCTATTTGGTGGGAGATGCCATCTATAGAACATTTTGATTTGGTTTTCTTTTAAAGAAACTGATTTAGTCATTTTCCAATTATTAATCCACACTTTCTCCCATGTGTCTATATCTATTTCCTTACCAATATTTCTACACCATCTTATCATAGTATCTTTTAAAGTCAACTCTATATTTTTATGAGCAATAAGTAGTTTATATATTTTCCCTATCATTTTTGTAGAGTTAGTGGTTATTAAGGTAGTTAAAGAATTCTTACTTTTATTAAAAATGTAAAGAGTTTTATCCTTCTGATATCTAGATCGGATCTGGGCATAGTGCCACCAATCTATTATTATCCCTTCTTCTTGTAGTTCAATTCTAGATTTAAGCTTCATCTGATCATTTAATAGTTCTTTATATCTATGAGTCATTTTCTTGTCCTTTATAGACTTTGGATGAGTTATTGCTTCTAAGGGAGCTAACCAATCTGGAATGCTTAAGAAATGATTCTTCTTTATATCTTTCCATACTTCTAGTAAGTATTTCCTTAATGTATGCCTTTTAAAATATGAATGGTTTTTGTCCTTATCATACCATAAAAATGCGTGCCATCCAAGCATTAAATCATGTCCTTCTAGTTCGAGTGTTCTTTTATTATCTAAGATTATCCAATCTCTAAGCCATGTTAGTGCAGCGGCCTGATAGTATAATTTCCAATTTGGAAGGCCAAATCCTCCTCTTTCTTTGATATCTTCTAAACAATTCATTTTTATCCTTGCTTTTTTACCTTGCCATATAAATTTTTTAACTAAGTTGGTTAAAGTTTTTAAAAAGATTCCCCCTGGATTTATTGGTATTGTCTGAAAAAGAAATAAGACCTTGGGTAAAATGTTCATCTTAATTGTTGCAATTCTTCCTAAGAAAGATATTTTCAAATTGTTCCAGATTGCTAAGTCTTTTTTAATTTCTGCTAACAATTTCATATAGTTATCATTTTTTAATGTTATTGTTTTCGCTGTTAAATTTATTCCTAAATATTTTACCTTTTTTACAGTCTTTATTCCAGAAATAGTTTCTAATTTAGTTTCTAGTGTTTTGTTCATATTTTTAGTCAAGTAATGTGTTTTGTTTTTGTTTATCTTTAAACCTGCTACGTTTCCATATTGTTCAATGGTTTGTAATAAAGTAGGAACTGTTGTAATCGGTTCTTCAATTATAAACATTAGATCATCTGCAAAGGCCTGGAGTTTATAGATTTCATCTCCTACGGTTAAACCTTTTATTCTGGGGTCCGCTCTTATTTTAATTAATAAGGTTTCAAGGGTCATAATAAATAACAATGGTGATATAGGACATCCTTGGCGAACTCCCTTATTTATATCAAGTATTGGTAATTGACTGTTATTCAATATTATATTCGTTGTTTGTTTTGAGTATATGGTATCTATTAGATTAACAAATTTTGGGCCAAATCTCATTTTATTTAATTGCATTTTTATAAATATCCAATTAACGTTGTCGAAGGCTTTTTGAGCATCCAAAAATATTAAAGATGCCATCTTATCTGGGTGTTGTTCATAGTACTCTAGTATATTTATTACAGTTCTAATATTATTTTTAATTTGTCTCCCTGGAAGAAACCCATTTTGGTCTTGGTGTATTATTCCATTTATAACTCCTTTGAGTCTCTCTGCATAAATGGCAATAAAGATCTTATAGTCTACATTTAATAGTGATATAGGCCTATAATTTTTGATTTTTTCTGGTTCTGTACCCTGTTTATGTATTAAGGTTGTCAGTGATTCTGACCAAGATTTAGGAATTTTTCCGTCAAGTCTACAAAAATTAAAAGTTTCTAACATATGGTTTCTTATTGTTTCATTATCTATCTTATACCATTCTGCAGGTATGGCATCTGGGCCTGTGGCCTTGTTGCTTTTCTGTTTTTTAATTGTTATTAGGAGTTCCTCCATTGTTATTGGTCCATCCATGGTAGCCTGTTGATCTTCTGTTATTTGTGGTAGATTTGAAGCCTCTAAATAGTTAAAAACTTCATCTTCAATGACATGATCTTTAGCATATAATTCCTTATAAAAATTATACACAATGTCTGCCTTACCTTCTGTATCGTATTTTATTTTACCATCTTTATCTTCTAATTTTTGGATTAATTTTGATTGACTCTGTTTTCTAAGTTTATACGCTAACCATCTGCCAGGTTTATTTGCATATTCAAAGTATTGTTGCTTTGCTCTTTTAATCTTTTCAGTTAGTTGGTTTTGTTCTATAACTCTAATTTTATGTTTAATTACGTTTATTTCTGTCTTTAGATCTCTATTCTTAGTATGTTGCTGCGATAAGGATTCTAATTGTTTTAGTTCGTTTGTTAATTGTAAATACTCTAATTTCTTTTCCTTATTGTATTTTGCTGTATAAGATATTGTTAAACCTCTTATGTACGCTTTAACTGTATCCCATAAGTTCTGTGGAGTAGTGTCTGATGTTTTATTAATTTCAAAAAATGTTTTTAATTCCTTTTCAATCCAATCCTTATATTTCTTGTCATTTAATATATACCTGTTCATCCGCCAATTGTTCTGTTTATTATTCATCGTCATATAGACCACTATTGGATTGTGATCAGCCCATGTATTAACGTCTATCTCAACTTCTCTTATTTGTTCTGCCACCATTTTTGGTGCCCATAACATGTCAATTCTCGTCCAAATTTTGTGAGGATTGGAATAAAAGGTAAATTGCCTTTTGAGAGGGTGTCTTTCCCTCCAAATATCGCTTAATAATAGTTCCGCTTTCATTTTTTGAAAAGTACTGGGTAGCAAATTTCTTCTTGTTTTTTTACCTTTTCCCCTTTTTTTATTACCTCCCCCTCCTGAGTGGTCTAATTGTCTATTCGCGATAGCATTAAAATCACCTATTATCAATAGATTATCAATAGCTAAATCTGTTATTATTTGGTGTAAATTTTTATAGAATGTCATTTGGTCTTCATTGGGGGCATAAATAGAAACAACCACTAGAGGTCTGGGTTCAATGTCTACTTGTACAATCAATATCCTACCCTCTTTATCCTTATATATTTGTTTGGAATTTATAGAATTCTTGACATACATCACTACACCTCTTTTTTTTTGGTCTGCTAATGCAGCATACATTTTTCCAATTTTGGGATTCAACAGTAATTTTTGGTTATCTTTTTTAATATGAACTTCTTGTAGTATTGCAATCTGAACATTTTGGTTTCTGATTTTAGAAAAAATTTGCTTCCTTTTTCTTGGTTCGTTAAGTCCATTAACATTTACGGAAAAGATTTTCAAGTCTTTATTCGTTGTCATTTAATAGGTTTTTTGGTTTCTCGCTGAGGTTGAACTCTTCTAGAACCTTGGTCCTGCTCTATTACTTGGGCAGTTGCCCCCAGGTTTTCTTCTTGCTGAGTTAGTGATTTTTCCCCTGGTTGCTGTTGAGCTGGTTGTAGTTGGACCACTAGTTGCTTACTTGCATGGTCGGAGTGGCCCAAACCACTCTGTTCAAGAAAGTACATAGCTTGATCTACGTTTTCCAGTTTGTACCTTGTAGAGCGCCATGTCAGAGAAAGTCCTTGTGGAATAAGCCAACGGTAAGTGATATTTTCTTTAATCAAGATTTTGGTTAAAAAGTGGTAATCTCTTCTGTTTTCTCTGACACTTCTTGGAACTTGTTTTAATATCTTTATTTCTACTCCATGTCGTTGAGGCGGGGAGTTTCTTGAATAATGAAGTATCTCATCTCGCAACGCCTTTCTTGTAAATTTAATATGTATCTCTCTTGGGAGGTTGTGTCGACGGATATAGCTATTCGAAATTCGGTATACTTCATCGATTTCTTTCTGTAAAGCCATGGGGTCCTCTTGAAGTATACCTCCAATGATTTCCGCCATAGTCGTTTTTAAGTCTTCATCTTTTTCCTCTTTTATATTCTGAAATCGAAGTCCGTACGAAGCTCGTTGCATCTCCAGCTGGATGATAGATTCGTCATATCTTTTGTATCTTTCATCAGCTCTCCCTTCAAGATACTCCATTCTTTTCTCATTTTTGTCAACTTGCTCTTCAACTTTTTTAACTCGGTCATCACTTTCTTGAAGAGTTTGTTGGATCTGCTTTATCTGATCTTTCATCTCGCCCATATCAGCTTTCATTTGAGCCATCTCCACTTTAAATTCTGCCAAGTCAGCTTTTATGGCTTCTCTTTGTTGTGTTGCCTCCTCCTTTATGGCTTCTCTTTGTTGTGTTGCCTCCTCCTTTATGGCCTCTCTTTGTTGAGTGGCATCTTCTTGTGATTTGACCATAAAGTCCTTCAAAGCATTCAAAGTCTCATGTATAGTTGCAAGATTGGACTGCATTGTTTTGTCTTTGTCTTTGTCTTTGGTAGACATGGTTAGCACTTGATGCGAAGGAGAAGAATGCGGTGACACTTGTGGAGATAGGGTAGTTGGTGTTGTTTGTTTCTTTGTTGTTTTAACAAGAGTTGAAGTGTGGGACATTATCAAATTAGAATCCACTATTTCAAATTTTAAGGTTAGTTTCAATTTTATATATAGTGAAAAGGAAAAGAAATTACTATAAATTCCAAATCTATTCAATATATTTTGTTTCCCTTATAATATGACTATACCAATTCAATAGCAATTCAATTAATAACAGAGTTCAAAAAAAAAGAAGAGAAAAAAGAAATATTATTGTTTAGTGCCACAGGGAAAAAAAACAAGTATTAGCCTTTTCAAGTAAAAGGAGGACAGAAAATAAAAGAAGAGAAGGAATATCAACTATATATAGAAGACAAAAGGAAGAAAAGAAAAAAAAATTTTTTGGAGGAAAAGACTTTAGGAGGAGGGAAGAAAAAGGAAAAGGGGAAAAAGTAAAGTAAAAAGAATTGTTCAAAAAGAAAAAGAAGGAGGGTGATATTTTAGTTCAACTATTTAGAATAGAGCAGGAACCCAAGGTTTATTAACAATGCATGTAGTTCAAACCAAACTTCTTCTAGTAATAGAAATGTAAGGAAGAAAGTCAAAGAAAAATCAGGGAAAAAAAAAACCAGATAATTATTCAAAGACACAATAACAGTATTGTATACTTAAGTTCTTCTTATAGATCCTGTAATTTTGCTAGGAAGTAGAAATGAAAATCCAAATCTCAAAGGGTAAAGTTATATTTGATTTCAATTCAAAATTCAAGGAGTAAAGCAATTCCAAAGCTTGCTTGTGTTCAAGATGGAGTCAGTTTATTTTCCAAATTCAAGACAGGAACAAAGAACAAAGAAAGAGATCCCAAGATGGAGTCAAGTTAATTTTCGTGCAGCAGGCAGATGTTAAACCAAAGAGTTCTCAGCAAATAATCCAAAAGGTGTCAGCAAATAGTCCAAAAGGCTCAGCAAGTATTCCAAATAGGTTAATCCAACAATAAGTAATCCAAGAAAGAAGTGATTTCAATCTCTTCTAGATTCCATTTAATTCATGATTATTAAGTTATTCATGTTGTGAAAATAGGCAGCAAGAAAGAAAAAAAAAAAGGCAGCAAGACTGTGTTCCTCCGCTTCAAAAATTAAATCCAGAAGATTATGATTTTAAAAGTCTATCAAGAACAGATTCTGATCATCACTAGAAATTTCCTTTAGCAGTTAAAATTTTCTAAATAGTCATGTCAAATTTAAACTATTTTGTTAAAGCATAAAGTCAGAAAATTATTTTGTAGATTCCCAAGTTCACGTTCAAAATGGAAAAGTAAAAGTGAAGAGAAAAAATTAGGTACGGCTGTTATTTGCGGATGGGTTTAAACAAGAAAAAACTTTCACTTTCGCCCTGGAAAAAAAAACTTTTACTTAAAAGTTTTACGATCTTCTGACTTAAAGACGAAACACAATGGAGATTTTTACCTTAAGTCCTTTCTCTGCTATATTCTTTTTCTATGTAGATGTAGATATTTTTACTTTCGCTTCTTTGCTTTTATTCTTCCCGCTGAGTGAGGGGAGAAAGCGCTGGCCGGTCCTCTTAAGCAAAGAGGAGCGGTTCTCCCGTCTCCGAAGCTGCGGGGCGAACCGCTGCCTCTGGAGTCCTGGCGATGGGTCCTCGGGCAGAGGAGAGCCCCCTGTTCATGGATCGGGCCATCCGGGCCCGATCCGATCGCAAATGCGACCTTCGGAGGGGGTAGAAGAGATTCGCCTGGCAGAGCCCTGCCAGACACGTCTCGCCGCGATCTCCACCAAACCGGAAGCTGGGTCTGGCAAAAGTTTTGTAGGCTCTTGTGAGTAGTGTGAGATTGCTGGAGCAAATAAGGAGGAATTTTTTAATCGTGAGAACAATCAACCAATGCCAGACCCCGCACTGTATATTAATGCAATGGAATGAGTCCAGAGATATTTCATGAGAAGAGTCCTCCACTCTTCTGCTCGTAACTGAATACCTTATGCCGCCAGGCTTGAAAATTTTGGGCTTAGTCAACTGAGAACTACGCCACCTTCGGTCTGACCTAAATGTAGTGCATAAAATTATCTGCTACAATGTCTCACCTGTCAATGACTACTTCAGCTTCAACCACAACAATAAACGGGCAGGAGTGAAATGCTGCTGGTTCAGCACAGTTTGGGTGTACTGGTAACAGCGGCAGCTGTTGGTTTGGTGAACCAGTAGAAGCTGCAGTGTAAAGCTCTGACCACCTGCCTGGACATCACTATTTTTAACACTATGTGCAAAACCTTCTGCATATTTGCAGAGGTGAATGTGTGCGATGCTGGCACAAAGTGTGCACTTATGAACTGGTAGGGAAGGTAAATAGATTTCACCACTGGAGCACACAATAAGGTAAAATCCAAAATCGATTGCAGAAAATAGCTTTTAGCACAGAGAGTTACAGTGTGTGGACAAAAAAATGGAAACACCTTGAAAAACCATCAAAATATCTTTTAATATGGTGTTGGTCCACCTTTTGTGGCAAATACAGCCTCAATTCTCTGAGGTATTGATTCATACAAATTGTGAGTTGTTTCGAAGGAATTTTAGCCCATTCTTCGTTAAAGCACCCTCCAGTTCTTTTAGAGACGATGGTGGTGGAAATTGACTTCTTACTTGAATCTCTAAAATTGACCATAAATGCTCAATAATGACCATAAATGCTCAATAATGTTGTGGTCTGGTGATTGTGGTGGCCAGATGAGATGCTAAACATCATTAGAATGATCCTCGTGTCATTCTTTAACAATTCTTGCTCTATGGATTGGTGCATTATCATATTAAAAGATGGCATCCCCCTCTGGAAACAGTTCTTGAACCATAGGATGAATTTGGTCGGCCAAAATTCCTAAATAGTGATGGCTGTTAACTCTTCCATGAAGGTAAATCATTGGCCCGGTGGATTTCCAAGAAATAGCACCCCAGATCATCATTGAACCCCGTCATGTTTGACAGTTGGGAGAAGGCAGTCTGGATGAAATGATTCTTTTGGCTGCCTCCAAATATAAGCACGGCCAGAGGTTGGAAAAATGGTAAACGATGATTCGTCAGAGAAAATCACATTTTGCCACTGCTCGAGGGACCATTTCTGGGGGTTTCTACACCACTCTAAATGCTTTGAAACATTTGTCTTTGAGAGCAGAGATTTTCTAATTGCAGCTCTTCCGTGGAGTCCAGATTTGTGAAGCTCCCTTTGAACAGTTTTTGTGGAAACTGGATTCTGTACGTGTCTATTGAGCTCTGCAGTGATCTTAGGAGCTGTGGTCTTGCGATCCGCTCTAACAATTCACTTTAGAGTCCGACGGTCTCTCTCAGACAACTTCGACTTTTGACTAGACCTGTGCTTGACTCAGGACGTTTTCTCTTGTCTTTCAAAAGCAGTCATTACTTTTGAGACATTACCTCTTGAAACGCTAAACATTCGGGCACATTCTGTTACACTAGTGCCTGCCATTTGAGGACCAACAATTTGGTCTCTTTGAAAGTCTGAGAGGTCTGCCATTTCTAGAAGGTTATAACCAATTTCCTTAAATTTCTGTAAAAAAATAAGGTAGTTTAAAAAAACATCAAATAACAGAATTAAAAAACAAAAAAACATTAAAATATGTCATGTTTTGGTTGATTTGAACATGTTCAAACATTATGATGCCAAAAAGTCAAGTATTTCCATTTTGTTGTCCACCCCCTGTATATCTGAATTAAGTCAAATTCACATCCTTTTTTACTTAAGAAAAATTAAACATATGGTTCTTCATATACACAAGAGGGCGCTTTTGCACAAGTATTTCAAATCATAATACAGTACTATACTTTTAATAGTGATCATAGAGAAATCGTCCAATGTAAATAATGAGATGTTTTCAATTCATAAACAAGCAATAACAAAATACTAAAATACATGAAAGTGAACCGTAGCAACAATGGATTGTGAATATTTGAAGTGTTCTGGTTCATATAATGAATACTTCTTGTACCAACTGTTTTGCAGAATGTCTTCTGCTGTCATATCGGTAAATCTAAAACAAACAGATCTGAGCTGCAGAAATTAGAGAATACCAAACGCTAACCCTTTGTTCAGAGTTTTGCACACCAGATCTGGTAACCTTAGAAAACTGACATACAGGTCTGGGAAGGAATTAAATTCTCTTTTTAATTAAAAAAAAAATCTGACTTTATTAAAATGTAGGGGTTTTTTTTCCAAAATTCAAGACAAACACTAACAAAATTAAAACAACCCAAAATCATGATTAAAAATCTAAGAATCTGAAAAGGAGAATAAAATTTGGGAGATGGTTTCCTCTTCTCTTTCTTATACACAAACACCAGGAGTGGGTTCCAACTTACCTCACTGCTGGTTCACTTCCTCCCATGCCGCTTGGACACACAGTGCGATTTAAAAAAAAAAAAAAGCCGAAAACAAGATAACGATTGCATGCACAGTGCTAGAAACTTGGCTTCTGCGCATGCTCAGAAGAAAAAATAAAGAAAAAATAATTCAAAACATTTTTTTTAAAAAAAGATGGCGGTGCCCAGACCATGGCACTAACTGAACCGGGTCGATGACATTCATTCATTCATTCATTCATCCATCCATCCATCCATCCATCCATTTATTTATTTATTTATTTATTTATTTATTTATTTATTTATTTATCTATTTATTTATCTATTTATCTATTTATTTATTCATTCATTCATTTATTCATTCATTCATTCATTTTTATTTATTTATTTATTTATTCATTCATTTATATATATACAGTGGTACCTTAAGATACGAACTTAATTGGTGCCGGGGGGAGGTTCGTAAGACGAAAGGTTCGTAAGACGAAACATTGTTTCCCATAGGAATCCGTGCAACAACAAAAAAAACCCGCAAAAAAACGTTGCCGCCCGGCTGTCACCTTTTAAAACAGCCGTGCGGCAGGAGATAGGCTTTGAGTTTTTGACTGGGGGGGGGAGAAGAAGGACCTTCCTAACTCCCCCCCCCCCAGCCACAAGGAGCGGCGAAGCGGCGAAGTGACGTGGAGGAATGAAGTGACATCCTGCTCATCGCCCGTGTCTGGCAGAAACTTTTGCCCGAGTGCTCTTGGCCGGCGGGATTCAAAGTGCTGGGGTGGGAGGTGTCCCGACAGCTCCCCCCCACCCCAGCACTTTGAATCCCGCCGGCCAAGAGCACTCGGGCAGAAGCTTCTGCCAGACACGGGCAATGAGCGGGACGAGCGGCGCGGAAGCCGCTTGCAGCAGCTGCCACGGCCACCGGCTTCCGCGCCGCTCATCCCGCTCATTGCCTGTGTCTGGCAGAAGCTGCCACCCGAGCGCTCTTGCCCAGCAGGAGGCGAAGCACTGGGGTGGGGGGGGCTGTCGGGACACCCCCACCCCAGCACTTTGAATCCCGCCAGCCAAGAGCACTCCGGCAGAAGCTTCCCCCTCATCGCCCGTGTCTGGCAGAAGCTTCTGCCCGAGTGCTCTTGGCCGGTGGGATTCAAAGTGCTGGGGTGGGAGGTGTCCCGACAGAAATGGGCTCCAAAGCAGCGCAAAGTTATCCTGTCTCTTCACCTCCTCCCCCTGCGGCCGCCTTCCCAAAGGAGCCTTCTGGCTGCCCAGGGGGTGGGGTTAGCTTTGTGCCGGGGGAGCGGGGGCTGCCACCCGAGCGCTCTTGCCCATCGGGAGGCGAAGCACTGGGGTGGGGGTGGGGCTGTCGGGACACCTCCCACCCCAGCACTTTGAATCCCGCTGGCCAAGAGCACTCGGGCAGAAGCTTCCCCCTCATCGCCCGTGTCTGGCAGAAGCTTCTGCCCGAGTGCTCTTGGCCGGCGGGATTCAAAGTGCTGGGGTGGGAGGTGTCCCGACAGCCCCACCCCCACCCCAGTGCTTCGCCTCCCGATGGGCAAGAGCGCTCGGGTGGCAGCCCCCACTCCCCCGGCACAAAACTAACCCCGCCCCCTGGGCAGCCAGAAGGCTCCTTTGGGAAGGCGGCCGCAGGGGGAGGAGGTGGAGAGACAGGATAACTTTGCGCCGCTTCGGAGCCCGTTTCTTTCCTGCTGCCACTATCTTCTTGAAGGTTTTCCCAACGAAGCGCTGCGCTGGGCTCCGAAGTGGCGCAAAGTTCTCCCTGCCTCCTCTGCGGTTGGGAGGCTCCTTGGGGAAGGTGGCTAGGCTTAGCGGATCAAGCCGCGCCTCCCAGATCAAGCCGCACCTCCCGGGCCTTCCGTCACTGAGCCTCGCCGGCCCGGAAAATCGCAACCCGTGTTGCCTGCGGCGTCGAGGGAAACCGAGCCAGGAGCCGCGGTGATGCTGCTCTCGGCTTGGCCTCCCTCGCCGCCGCAGGCAACATGGGCTGCGATTTTCCGGGCCGGCCAGGCTCAGCGGATCAAGCCGCGCCTCCTGTCACTGAGCCTCGCCGGCCCGGAAAATCGCAGCCCGTGTTGCCTGCGGCTGCGAGGGAAACCGAGCCAGGAGCCGTGGTGATGCTGCTCTCGGCTTGGCCTCCCTCCCCGCCGCAGGCAACACGAGCTGCGATTTTCCGGGCCGCTGAGTGGATCAAGCCGCGCCTCCTGTCACAGCCTTGCCGGCCCAGAAAATCGCAGCCCGTGTTGCCTGCGGCATCGAGGGAAACCGAGCCAGGAGCTGCGGTGATGCTGCTCTCGGCTTGGTGTCCCTCGCCGCCGCAGGCAAAACGGGCTGCGATTTTCCAGGCCGGCCAGGCTCAGTGACGGAAGGCCCGGGAGGCGCGGCTTGATCCACCGAGCCTGGCCGGCCCGAAAGTTCGCAACGCACGTTGCCTGCGGCGGCGAGGGAAGCCAAGCAGTCGGACGCACCCTCACCGCCACCCCCAGCCGCTGCCCGCCCCGTCCTAGCCTGAGCCGTGCCCGCTCGGTCACGCCTCGCCCGCCGCCTGCCCGATCCTGCGCCTCCTGCTTCCCCCCCCCAAGCCAAAAATACAAAGGCGGTCTGCTCCATGCTCCATGCTGCTCCGCCCTGCCTGTCATGCGGCGGCAGACCGTCTTTGTGTTTTTCGCTGAGGGGGGAGCAGGAGGACCTTCCTGACTCCCTTCCCCAGCGCCGGACCTCCTGCCTTCCCTCCCAGCCAAAAACCCAAAGCGGCCTCCTGAACGTTTTCCGTCTTACCAACCTGCCGCCACCGCCGCCGAGAAGCCCCGCAGCCCGGCTGTCACCTTTTAAAACAGCCGGGTGGCTTCCCAGCAGCCTCCCGAAGCCGAACGCCAAACCCGAACTTCCGGGTTCAGCTTCGGGAGGCTGCTGGGAAGCCCCCCGGCTGTTTTAAAAGGTGACAGCCGGGCTGCGGGGCTTCCCAGCAGCCTCCGGAATGCCGAACCCGGAAGTTCGGGTTTGGCGTTCGTAAGACGAAAAACGTTCGTAAGAAGAGGCAAAAATTTTCTGAACCCCGGGTTCGTATCACGGGTTGTTCGTAAGACGAGGGGTTCGTATCTTGAGGTACCACTGTATATGCCCCCCCTCCAAGGACTCGGGGCGGCTTTATCATTTTACCGTGGGTCACTACCAGTTCGGGTGAACCGGTCCAAAGTGGGAAAAACCCACCCGATGGACACACAGAGAAAGAGAGGGCGGGGAATACATGAAAAATATAAGAATCTTTTAAGAGAAAAGTTTCTTGAGCGATTTGAGGATAGAATGACAACTGTACAATTGAAAGAAGCAAATGACAATTTATAAAAATGTATAAAATATAACACTTAGGTGTGAGACTCTTTGTTGCTTCCTACCATTGCAAATTGACCATAAATTGTAATCAGTGCAGATAATGTATTAATGCTCCCTTGGAGACAGGAACCTACCTCTTAGGCAAGACCACTGTCAGTAAGAAAGGAACATCTACCCAAGCTTAAAATTAAAAGTAAACATGAAAAGATAGTTGATGTTAAACACGTCAAGATGACCCTTTAGAGCAGGGGTCCCCAAAGTTGGCAACTTTAAGGCTTGTGGACTTCAACTCCCAGAATTCCCCAGCCAGCAAAGCAGGCTGAGGAATTCTGGGAATTGAAGTCTACCAGCCTAAAATAACTTCGAAGAACCAAGGGGAGTAGGGAGGGCTTCTGAGGTGTGGCGTGCATTGTGTAGGGATATAAAATGTATAACCTGAACACTGCTTTTTGCGCTCTTTGAACTCAATCCATTTGGGAAGGGTCTAAGAGGCTACCATGCCAGCAACCACTTTTTCAATTTTTCTTCAATAAAACTTTGATCCGTGAACCAGACTTGTCTTCCCATTGTGAGTATACAATTTGGGGGAGGAGGCAGTAGTGGGTTGCTACCGGTTGCCAGATTGCGCAATTTGCAATGCGGCTGCTCCGATGGCAGTTGTATGGGTGGCGCCATCTTTTTTCATATTTTTTGCACATGCGCAAAAGCAAAATCTCGCAAGGGAGCGTGCGTGTGTGCGTGAAAGTTTTGGCTTTGGCACATGCACGGAAGCAAAAAAATAGCAAAAATCTTGCACACGCAGGCACGAATCCCCTCACAGAATTTCAGCACATTTTTTGCCTCCTGCTCATGCGCAGAATCAAAAACATGCTCGGGATGCACACGCATAGCGTGCATGTGCACAGAACACGAATGAAGCTACGTGCCCCTGGGAGTGGGTGTCTTGCATCTCACACCACGGTTTGTAATATGTTTGTCTCTTGTATTATAAAGTACTGGGCCATATCTGTTGCTATTATTATTTTTTAAAAAACTGCCGTACCAGGTGATCAAAAAGGACAATTGAAATTTTATTTATTTATATTTTTTTTGCAAAAGAATACAAAACAGAATGATACACACCAGAAACAAGAACATTCCTTCTGCAGGGTTGGGAACACAAAAGATTGAATTATAGCTCCGGATTTTCTTAACAACTTCAGTGCTAGCTGGTAACGTGGTCTGGCTGGGGATAGTTCAGATACTTTCTCAAGTCTCCATTACATTTCTGTCGGCTCTAAAATGTAGACCAGAGCAAGAAACAAAAGCCATATTGGTTTAAAACTCCTTTTGTTGGAAGAGCTAGAGAAACAGAATCTTCCAACTCTGAATGTTGCTCCCATTGTCCGTCTCCCCCCCCTCCTGCCGCGATAGCCCCCTTATTTTAATCTTTGTGTGAATTAGGGAGAGGTTGTCTGAAGCATTTTTCTAAAGTTTATCTCTTGGAATGAGCTCAAGTCTCATTGTTGCCTTGGTAACAAATCTTCCCTCTGTCCTTTAAGGCCATTCTCTATGCCCTCCACATCTTGGCTCCACAACCTGGCAACCAAAGACAGCAATCTACCAGACTGGGCTTAGAAGCCTCCTTAGAAAAGCAAAACACGAGCAGCTGCAGCAGAGTGCAGTTCCACACCACACATACTGTTAAATCCTGTAAATTCTGTAATGTTCTATAATGTTCTGTATCTGGGTTAACTTGTTAAACAAGAGTTGTTAAGCAGAATTGAAAGAAACCATAGGCATTGTTTACCTGCTTCCTATTGGTTGCTGTAGAGGGCGCCAAAATGGAAGAGCTGTCAGCCGCCGGCTGTTGCTGAGGGAAAGTCTTTAAATAGAAGCGCTACTTGTCTTACGCGCTTCTTCTGTTAACTCGCGTATACAGTGAAAGTGTTTTTCCGCTCGCTCAGAGCCTGTAGAGAATAAAAGGATTTTACTTGGAGACCGTGTTTCTCGGTTATTACATTGGCGACGAGGGTCTTAGCGGTGATTTTTTTTTTAGGAAAAAATCAATATGTCGACCCCTTCGCTTATTCAGCCTCCGGAGTTGTTTGACCCGGAAAGGTCCACTTGGACAGCCTATATGGCTAAATTTGAGATATTCCTGGAAGCTGCCAGTCTACATACGGCTGAGGACAGCAGGAAACGCGCTTTATTTTTGAATTATTGCGGCACGCATATTTTTGAATTAGCCGGGACTTTGACAGATCCCGAACCTCCTAATTCTGTACCATGGGCTACTTTACAAACAAAATTGGCTGCCCATTTTAAACCGACTAAGCCGCCCATAGTTTATAGGCATCAATTTTCCCGTATGTCTCAATCAGATGGGGAATCGATTAACCAGTTCGCAACCAGGCTGCGCACTATCTTGGCGAAATGTCAATTTGACAATCCGGAAGCCAGATTGACAGACGCCCTTATTTTTGGGATGCGAAACGTTACCATAAGGAACAAGCTCTTGGCAACTGAAGATTCCACATTACAAGACGTGATTAAGGCTGCTCAGACAGGTGAGGTAGCTGAGGCTGCGGCAGCTGATTTAAAATCCAATGACAAGCTGCAAACTGTTTTTAAGATAGCAGACTCTCAGCGTCCCTCGGCTCGCCGCCTACCTGACGTTCAGCTCGCCGACTATGAGGACTACAATGAGCACTGCTGCTACCTTCGAGGACCGCCAGAAAGACAAGCCCGATCAACTTTTCCTGCCTGCGCCGGATGCAGAGGTCAACATCAACGGTCTCGCTGCCCCTTTAAGGACGCCTTCTGCTACAGATGCGAGAAGAGAGGCCACATCGCCGCCGCTTGCCGTGCTGCCTTGCCAGATGACATCTCTTCTCCACAAGGTCAACAGCCTTCCTTTGCTGCTCCACGAGCCTACCGTCCTTTCCGGCCACAAGGACGGGGTTACCGCCGTCCTTGGAATGCCAGAGGTAACCGCTTTTTCAGTGGTTCTGCAGTTTACCCTCCTGCCCCTAATAAAATTGTTGTCCCCCTCCTCTTAAACCATCAGCCGTGCCATATGGAATTGGACACTGGCTCGAAATATACACTAATGCCCTGGCATAAATTACATTTGTATGTACCAAGTTTGGCACGGGACGAATTGCAACCTTTGGACATTGCTATCAATGACTTCCAGGGTCACCCTATTAGGGTTTTGGGTAAAACCAGGGTTCCTATTACCTTTAGAAATGTGCACCATGTTCTCCCTCTGTTAGTTGTGGACGGAGCTAATCATTCCCTTCTAGGGTTGGACTGGATGGCACCTTTGGGGTTAGCAGTCACGGGTCTTAACAAATTGACATATTCTACTGCCCCTAATTTTGTCACTGAATTTCCTGAGGTTTTCCGTGCTGGTCTGGGTACCTTTAAAGGACCTCCTATTTCTTTTTCATTAGACCCTGCTGTTCCTCCCGTTAGATTAAAACCTCGCAGGGTGCCCTTGCCCTTGCTCAGTAAGCTAGATGAACAATTAACAAAACTTCAAGCACAAGGTATATTGGTTCCAGTGGAACATGCCCCCTGGGAAACCCCAATTGTAACCCCACTAAAGCCAGATGGCTCGCTACGAGTTTGTGCGGATTACAAATCTACTATTAATAAGGCACTACAGCACAACTCGTATCCTATTCCAGTAGTGCAACAGCTGTTGCACACATTAGGTTCTGGGAAAATCTTCGCGAGGCTGGACCTTGCCCAGGCATACCAGCAATTAACAGTGGACGAAGCCACTGCCTTATCGCAGACTATTGTAACGCACAGGGGTGCTTTCAAATGTACGCGCCTGCAATTCGGAGTGAGTGTTGCTCCTGGTATATTCTAGCGGTTAATGGAGCGCTTATTGGGGGGCCTTGATGGGGTGGTCCCTTATTTTGACGACATTTTAATTTGTGGTGACAACTCTGCCCAGCTGCACAGTCGAATTAGACAGGTACTCACGAGATTGAGAGATAAGGGTTTGCGGCTGAAACCAGAGAAATGTGTGTGGGGGACCCCATCAGTCGAATTTTTGGGATTTCGTATAGATGCTGAGGGCATTCACCCCACAGAAGAAAAAGTTAGAGCCATTAAAGAAGCGCCTGCCCCAACTTGTAAAGCGGAGCTGCAAGCCTTTTTAGGGCTATTAAATTTTTATGCTGTTTTTCTAAGACAGAAAGCCTCCGCAGCTGAACCCCTACATAGGCTCCTCCATAAAGGGACAGATTGGCACTGGGGTGAGAAGGAACAACGGGCATTTAACACGGTTAAAGATCTTTTGTCGTCCCATAGCTTAGTGGTGCAATATAGCTCAACACTCCCAGTGAGGCTCACATGCGACGCTTCTCCGTACGGGGTGGGCGGCGTGTTAGCCCATATCTTCCCTAATGGGCAGGAGGCACCAATTGCCTATTTTTCCAGAACGCTATCTGGGGCTGAGCGCAATTACGCGCAGATTGACAAGGAAGCTTTGGCATTGGTAGCCGGGGTGAAAAAATTTCACCATTATTTGTTAGGGAGACCTTTCCAATTAGTTACAGACCACAAGCCTCTCTTGGGTCTGCTGGCCACAGGACGGCCAACTCCTCCCTTCATGTCTCCCCGTATGTCCAGGTGGGCTATTTTTCTAGCTGCATATGACTACAAGCTCATTCATAAAGGGGGATCTACTATTAATCACGCAGACGGCCTTAGTCGCTGTCCATTGGGACAGAGAGTAGAAGACCCAGCGCCAGCTGCAGAGGTGCTCCTTATTGAATTAGATAAGACTCCTGTGGTCACTGCCAGAGAGGTGGCATTGGAAACCAGGCGGGATAAGATTTTGAGCAGGATTTTGAATTACATTCTAAAAGGCTGGCCAGCAAATGGGGACGATCCCTTAGTAAGTGAATTTAAAACAAAGCGGCTAGAACTATCAGTTATGCATGATTGCATACTCTGGGGGGAGAGAGTGGTTATCCCCACTGCCCTGAGACCGCGGGTTATGAAAATGCTGCATGAGGGACACCCAGGGGTGGTGAGGATGAAAGCATTGGCAAGGGGATATTTGTGGTGGCCAGGCTTGGATAAAGAAATTGAGAACTGGGTGGCAACATGTGGCCAGTGCCAAGAAACGCGGCCAGACCCGCCTAAAACCACCCCTGCACAGTGGGACAGTCCCCAAGGGCCATGGTCTAGGGTGCACATTGATCTGGCTGGACCAGTGGGGAATAATATGTTTTTAATCCTGATTGATGCGTATTCAAGGTGGCTTGAAATAGTGCTATTAACATCTACCACATCATCAGCAGTAATACATGTATTAAGGAAGTTATTCACAACACATGGGTGCCCAGACATATTAGTCTCAGACAATGGGCCCCAATTTACATCTAAACAATTTGAAGTGTTCCTAGCTGGTCTTGGAGTCCGACATGCACTCACATCGCCCCACGCAGCGTGGTCTAATGGAGCAGTAGAACGTTATGTTCGCGTGGCCAAAGAGGCCATTAAGAGGTCAGCTCCAGGTGACATCCAGGAGAGGTTAGACACGTTCTTGCTGACCCAACACATAACACCTAGTCTGACCACTGGGAAAAGCCCTGCTGAGTTGCTAATGGGGAGAAGGTTAAGATCCCCCCTTGATAGGCTGCACCCCTCCTACATCAAATTAAAACCGGACAATGTACTAATACCTGAGCGTGCAGTGGCCGTGGGACAAAAAGTATATGTTAAAAATTTTGATGCGGGAAAGCATTGGGAAAGTGGCATTGTGCAAGATCAAACAGGTCCCAAAACGTATATGGTGAAATTACTAGATGGCCGCCTCTGGAAAAGGCACATTGACCACATTAGGGGGAGAGTGGAGAAAGCCGAGAGTGAAGGACATAAAGATAACACTCATCCCCTCCCCACAGGGAATTTTGCAAGGGCTAACAGGAACCCGGAACCAGTTGATTGGGACTTACCTGGGGGAAATAGCCATTCCAGCGCTGCCTCTGCTCTGCCATCTCCTGGTCATGGAAGCAATGCGTCTGCGGGACGAGAGGAACCATCTTCGTCGGTGGACACACAAGTCATGAGCGACCCTAGACGGTCAGATCGGACCTCGCGAAGACCCCCTCACTTAGAAGACTTCGTTACTTACTTGTCCGAATAAATACCTGTAAAATCATCCAGAAGGGGGAGGGGTGTTAAATCCTGTAAATTCTGTAATGTTCTATGATGTTCTGTATCTGGGTTAACTTGTTAAACAAGAGTTGTTAAGCAGAATTGAAAGAAACCATAGGCATTGTTTACCTGCTTCCTATTGGTTGCTGTAGAGGGCGCCAAAATGGAAGAGCTGTCAGCCGCCGGCTGTTGCTGAGGGAAAGTCTTTAAATAGAAGCGCTACTTGTCTTACGTGCTTCTTCTGTTAACTCGCGTATACAGTGAAAGTGTTTTTCCGCTCGCTCAGAGCCTGTAGAGAATAAAAGGATTTTACTTGGAGACCGTGTTTCTCGGTTATTACACATACACACACTCCCCCCGCCCTCTGGAGGGAAAGGATGCTTGCTTCTTGTAAAAAAAAGAACAAAGGTATGCAGGGCCGGGAGATAATTTCCTGTGAAACTGAGGGCCAAAAGGATGGCAAGGAACATTCTGGTGAATAGGATCATTGTAACTAATTAAATGCCTCATAGCTACTGTTTGGCGGATGGGAAAACTCATCTAGTCTTCCCACCATTTCACAAAAATACCTGCAACATATTTTCGAAAGACTACGAGTCCCAAAAAGGTTGAGAACTTTCTGGCAAACTCCGCTTTTCCTCCTGAATGTTGGTGTGCTGAATTTGTCATTGTCTTCATTCCTGTCTTTTTGCTGTTTCTTTCTCTTTATTATAGTTCATATGTTCCAACAGGTAACCTCATAATCAAACTACCTGTTTTTCTTTTAACAACCTGCTGTGGGAGGCCTTGGTCCATCTGTTTTCATGCCCTTGTGGTTGTGAACTTAGGAAAGGGATTTATAGCCCCATAATATTAAAAAAGGAAGAAGAAGCAAAAAGAGGAATATGTACAGATGTGTTGGTTATTACCTATTGTTCTGCCGGGCTTTATGGTATGAGTCTCCCGAAAATTCAAGGGTACAAATTTCAGACACACACACACACACACACACACACACTTGAAAGTTCAAAAACAATGTTCTTTATCACAAAAATTCAAAAGAAACAAAGCACCCTTTTTGTATTGCAAAGAGCACTCGTCCAAAAACAACCTCGTAGTCTGTACAATCCCCTTAATCAGTCCTTAAGTACTTAGCTAGCAGCTGTGAAGGAACGTCACAGCCCTCCGTCTTCCACAAAGTGAGACCCCCACACTTTGCTCTGCTTTGGTTTCAAAGTCGTGAAAAATCAACAAAGTCTGGAAACAGCAAGGCAGGGTTCTGAAGAAACAATGATCAGATAATCTTCCACAACGGCCAAACCAGCATGCTGCTATTTATATCAGCAGCTCTAATTACTGGAGCCCCAGCCAAACACTCTTATCTCCTGTAATATTTCTTCAATTGTTCTCTTCGATGCATTACTGTTACTATTAGTCTTCTCATCGTTCCTATCACGCCTTTTATGTTTGTATGACTGTAACTTGTTACTTGTATCCTTACGATTTATATTAATATTGATTGTGCTCAATCCTAACACAATATTTACAGCCACTGACAATTCTTTCTCCAATCTCTTGAGTTGGCATTTATGGATTATAAAGCAAGTACGTACAAATAAAATTGAGGTGTATTTTTCCCAATTCAAATTAAACTGAGTGCAAGTCTTGTCAAATCCAACCATGGAATATTGAACCTCAGAACTTAAATGTTAAAAGTAGCCTCCCCTTAAAGGTTTACCTAATAAAGTTGGTAACAGGGAAGGCTAGAATTAACTGTGTTCAGTTCTGGAGACCTCACCTACAAAAAGATATTGACAAAATTGAACGGGTCCAAAGACGGGCTACAAGAATGGTGGAAGGTCTGAAGTATAAAACGTATCAGGAAAGACTTAATGAACTCAATCTGTATAGTCTGGAAGACAGAAGGAAAAGGGGGGACATGATCGAAACATTTAAATATGTTAAAGGGTTAAATAGGGTTCAGGAGGGAAGTGTTTTTAACAGGAAAGTGAACACAAGAACAAGGGGACACAATCTGAAGTTAGTTGGGGGAAAGATCAAAGGCAACATGAGAAAGTATTATTTTACTGAAAGAGTAGTAGATCCTTGGAACAAACTTCCAGCAGACGTGGTTGGTAAATCCACAGTAACCGAATTTAAACATGCCTGGGATAAACATATATCCATTGTAAGATAAAATACAGGAAATAGTAAAAGGGCAGACTAGATGGACCATGGGGTCTTTTTCTGCCGTCAGTCTTCTATGTTTCTATGTTTCTATTAACATTTCTGAGCCACAAACTACTATCTTCAGTTATTTCAGGCAATATCCACCTCTAATTAATTTCTCTTTTGTTGCTTTTTAGCAACAAAATTTCTGTTTAATACAGAAAAAGAGCAAAAAGACCCTGTGCAAGAGTAAAGTGTACAGTCCAATTTGAACACATTTCTTCAGTCTAGTAAAGACCATTGCTATGTTTACCTCATGTTGAATTTGCCTATGGAAATTGTTGTGACTATAATACCACCATTATCTATCCCGAAACTTTCCATTCTGGATAAAGTTGAATTATACTGGATCTTACAACCTAAGAATTGTCCTCCTCAACCATACTGGCTGGTGATCGATAGTTCTACTATTCAACCTGTCTCTTGCCATTTCCTGTCCTATAGTTGCATGGGGGATCACTGTGTAATAAAACCTGACGAATCTTGGATACAACTGAAGAGATTCAGATGACATTTACATGTGGAAAGTACTACCTATAATGACAACATAGTGTAGATACATAGATAGATGATCTCTACACATAGGGCTTCCACAGATAAAATCTGCCAGATGGTAATCAGATGGGATGAGATGGCATGGGGTGCATTTAAAAACTGGGGGAAATGAAACAAGCTGGCTAATCCCCTTTTCCATCCATTGTGAAGCAGCTTTCCAAGTTTGAGAAGTTAAGGGCTAGGACTTGTCTGACAGATTCTGGAGCTTTTGAACCACACAGCATCAAAATGTCTTTTGTAATGGGACAGTCTTTTCTGGCTGGCATCTTCCTTCCTTTTGCCTAATAAGCACATCCTATGCTTCAAGAAGCATATTTAGGTTGCAAATATCCAGACGACTATTTGGTAGTGGCAAACAGCTTGGGGTTTCTGTAACTCTTGTGATTTTTGCAGCCAATATATCCATGCAATCAAGTTTGTTGAAGGCACAGCAAGAGAGGTTTGTGATCTTCAGGGCAGTTTCTTGTTCTGCCTTCACCATGTGTATGGACACTTCTGACTTCTTCACATCCACTACTATCACTGTCCAAATCCCATGAACCAGTTTTAAAATCACAACTGTTCTCAATCTAGTTACCAAAATCTCTTAAATCAGCAAAGAACAGTCTTTTTTACAGGGAGCAAAATCATTCCCACCCTTACTTTGTTTAAGATTAGGTAAGCTGGTCTGCAAACATCCACATGGCAGGACAAAATAATCTTTTCACATTTCTCTTCTATCATCTAGTAGTCAATCTAGATTTCTGCAGTCAGATATGGTTCAGTTCTCTTAGCTTTGCTGCTCGTTTTGTTGCAGACGTAAAGGCAAAATAATCCTTACCTAAATATTAAATAAAAATAATAAAGTTAGCCATCAAGACTTCAACCACTTTTCCTTAATGTTCTGATCATTCAATAAACTTTTTTGATAGACCAACAAAATAGGCAAGATGCTAAAAGGTCTCTTTGCTGCCATCTAGTGACCACTCTGGAATCAATTGACCCCTGTGATCCGCACTCTTCCTACCTTCCTGGCTTTCCTGAAGGCTGTGAAAACTTGGCTTTGCCTGCAGGCCTGTGGCCGATGAGTTATACCATCTAGCTCCGGCTAAAAGGATGAATTATTTATTTTCTTGTGGTTTTAAATTGTTATTATATTGTTGGGGGAGGTGGAGAGAAATGTTTTCCTGCCAGTAATACTGGGAGATAAAATATCCTGAGCTGAGAAGCCCCTGAGTAGCCTCACTCACCACGGCACTAAAGACATTCCTCTTTGATTCAACAGATTGAAACAGCCTTGTTCTGCGGATCAGCAAGAGGGGAAGAAATTGGAGAGGTTGGGAATGTTTTCAATAGGTTTTGTGGTTTTATTAGTTGTGTTTCAGCTAAGTGTGTGTATTGCCTACTGCCTGTCCTTGTTAGTTGTATATGGCTTGCTGTCATTCCCCTTGTTAAAAGGGCATTATAAATAAATAAATTAATAATAATAATAATAATTATAATAATAATAATTATTATTATTATTACTATTATTATTATTATTATTCTGTGAAAGGACAGTGGAACAGGTGTGTGCACATAGCAATTGTGCATCAGTTTAGTGCAAAAGAGATCCCCAAGATTCACAATCACGATCAAGCCCAGCATTTCCCAAACTGCTGTCTTCCAGATGTTTATTTATTTATTTGTCTAAACATACAAGATAGCAGGTATTGGTATAAATATAAACAAAAGCAAAGTAGGTACAGGTAAATTTGGACAATAGGACAGTAAGACAAGGATGGTAGGCACGATGGTGTGCTTATGCACGCCCCCTTATAGACCTCTAAGGAATGCGGTGAGGTCGACTATAGACAGTCTAAGGCAGTGATGGCGAACCTATGACATGGGTGTCACAAGTGGCATGCGGAGCCATATTTGCTGGCATGTGAGCTCCAACATGCAGGTGTATGCTGGCCAGCTGATTTTTGGCTCACACAGAGGCTTTGGGAGGGTGTTTTTGGCTTCCAGAGAGCCTCCTGGGGGATGGGGAGGCATTTTTACCCTTCCCCGGGTCCAGGGAAGCCTTTGGAGCCTGGGGAGTGAAACAAGAGCTTATTGGGCCCACCAGAAGTTGTGAAACAGGCCATTTCCGGCCTCCAGAGGGAAAGGTGTTTTTCCCTCCCTCAGACATCATCATCATCATCATCATCATCATCATTATTATTATTATTATTATTATTATTATTATTATTATTATTTAGATTTGTATGCCGTCTCTCCGGAGACTCAGAGTGTCTCCTCACAAGAATTCACCGCATTTTGCTTTCTGTGCATGTACAGAAGCAAAAACATGCTGGGGACATGCACACATAACACATACACAAGACAACCAAAGCTGCATACGCAGCACACCAGTAGCAGCGGACGGTAATAGCAATTTAAGTTTAAGTTTATTGGATTTATATGCCGCCCCTCTCTGAGGACTCAGAGCAGTTTACAACATATAAAAAAGACAATATACAGTATAACAAAATCCAAATAATTCAAATTCAGTTACAACTAAAAAAACTAAATTTGCCCCTGATTTTGTTTTGAACCTCTCAACAAATCAGGAAGAAATTTAGGCGAGGCGATATACATGCCCGCTCGCTTGAGGGAAATCTCTCTTTTTCTGAACAAGCATGAAAGATAGATAGACTGTCACTATATTGTTTAAATATTAAGAGAGAACTTAACCGCTGTTGTTACAGGCCGCAAACACATACTAAGAAAGAACTGACTTGGGCGAGGATTAGGGTTATGTTCTCTCGGTTTGCGTTGTTCTGTACTTCAAGACATGTATAGTCAAAATAAGCAAACGTACGATAAATTATGTAATGCCTTTTTAAAGGCTGATTGTAAAGATGGTTTATTGGTGGACAGGACCACATGGGTTTGAGGTCCTGGGCAACATATGGAGGAGAGAGATTGAGGTATTTATACTACCCTCTCTTGGACCTGGCCCTTAAGCTTCCTGTTCCTGTGCAAGAAATGTATTCTGTTGGCTTGTCAGACTCCCAGGTTATGCAGCAGTCATAGTTAACTTTGTAAGTTATCTGAGTCTCAGGCATGGTTGAAGCTTGCTAATGAAATGAAGGGGCTTCTCCTATTGCGGCTGAATGATTTTGCCCTGGTTTAGATCTTTCCTGAGGGCTAATCGCATCACTGAGGCTGAAGGTCTTTTGTCTTGTAGATAGGCTGGTCCAGTCCTGCTGGGGCTATTAAGAAAGGTGGGGGCTGTTTTCCAAGAGCATGTTTCTCCTTTAGGGAAATATAATATTCTACCTTTTAAATATTTCTCCAAATATTTCATTCTTCTAAGACAGGGTTGTGTGCTAGCTTTCCATAGGATCACTAAACAAACTGTAACAAGTTGAGGATTACCTGTAATAATGTTCACCTATCTCCAGTGATGGGCTCCTACGGGTATGGTCAGGTACTCAGTACTGGTAGCAAAATTTTGATTTTTTTTTCTTTTCTTTTTTCCCTTCTGGGCTCTGGGTATGTTTTTCCTGTCACAATAAATGAGGTTGAATGGGTATAATTTTAGAAGAGCTGTGTGTGCGTGTGTGTACATACACTTTATGTAGTAGATAATCAGGGGTGGGCTACTGCCCGGACGGGGGGTGGGAGGCAGTGGGGTAGCAAAAATGGAACTCCACCCCCAGAATACCCAATTTGCACTGAAAGATGTTGAAACAAAATGCATAAGCCACAACCACAGTGTGGTAGTAAACATTTTGGTAGCCCATCACTGCATCTATCTCCTTCTCACTAGAGTACTAGCTAGGAAGAGAAACTTTGGGATTCCTGCAGATGTGGAAGAAGGACATAACTATGCTCGCCAGTTATATTTATTAGTTATTAAAATTCTACTGTACAATTTGTGATTTTGTGTGTGTGAGAGAGAGAGAGATAGAGAGAGAAAGAAAGAGACAGACAAAGACAGAGAAGGGGAGGGGAACATTAGAGTTAGCCTAACCTCCAACAGCTATACTAGACCAGAAGTTTCCAACCTTGGCAACTTTAAGACTTGCAGACTTTAACTCCCAGAGTTGAAATTGACTGAGGAGTTCTAGGAGTTTAAGTCCACAAGTCTTAAAAGTTGGCAAGGTTGGAGACCCTGTACTCAGGGATGGGTTGCCACTGCGCATCAATAGCAGCCCCAGGACCGGCTGAAAGTTGTGACAATTCCTGTGCGCAACGTCCAGGGGAACTCCAGTCTTCCACTTGATCCAATGATTTTGGGAAAAATTGGGTGCTCAGAATGGAATGTTGTCTTTAAGATATCTTCCCAGCATGGCAAGCAAGTATGGGGGTGCCCTGGTCTTCCCCATGGACAATCAGTGGCCTGGATGATTTCTCTGTAGGAAAGACACTGCTGGCAATGCTGCTAGGAGCTCTCTGGTGGAAACCAGGAGTGAGAGGTTGAGGGATCCCTCGTGAAAGTGAGTGGGATTCAGAAATACCAAGTTTGAGTTCGGATCTGCCCCGACTTCTGATGGCCTATCAGCTGGAAGGTGAGGTGGCTGTGTCAATCTAGTCAAAGGCACATCCTGGATGGATCTTGTGGCACTCAGTAGTTTGAAGGCAGATTCTTACCAAAAGGCCCCAAAAAGGTCCATTTCTGCCTTGTTCCATTGGGCGGATTCTCTCCAACCCCTGATCTAAAACAGAATTCATCTCGTTGGGGACCCCAATTTAGATCTGCAAGAGGGCTGCTTTCTTGGTCTTAAAGAGCCAGCCAGCTGGGGCTAGATCTCACGCAGTTGGGACATCCCTTCTCCACCAGAGACCCTGGAAGAAAAGTTAGTCCTACCCCAAAACAATGGCAATTAATCCTGTGCACAGAGCAGATGGGCAGGGCCCCAAAAATGTGCTGGCGATTATGCTGGGCATTTTCAGATCAGGATAAATCTGGAAAAATTCCCCTTTTTTTCAAAGGAAAGTCAAATTAACTTTAACTATAGCAAGGAATGTGTTTGGCAGGATGCCAGTTACCTTATGTAGGAAGAAGGACAACTGCATCCCATCTGATCCCACCCCTCAAAACAACATTTCATCGAAGGTTTTTCTAAAAAGATCAGTAGGATCCATTTAAAAGCTGACAGGATTTCATCCCACAATTGAAATTTTCCTACCTACCTGCATGGGGAAAAGAGCTCAAGCAGGTCAAAGGAATTCCTGATTGTGGGAACGTGGGAACTAGTGTCTTGGAATGTGCGTGCGAAAAGCATAGACCTTGAGCATGACACATATGATGACCCAGTTTCTCTAGCAACATTCTCCTTCCCAGCACTCTTGTCTTGCCTTCTTTGCTGCTAGCCTAAGAAAAGTGCAAACGTTATATATCACGAGGTGGGCTGATGGGACCTTTCTCTCGCTCTCGCTTTCTTTTTCTCATGAATCAGCACTTTGAAATGTAGCCCAGGTTGTGTGATTTTTATTGGTTATATTTTGTACGCTTAATACGTTATGAATTTGAATTGGTGTAACAGACCCATGTGAAATGTAGCATCGTAGAAGCCTGCATTTCTGTGTCTGCTTTCAATAAAAGGGTCATCCTGAATTGAATCTAGGTTGTCTCACCAAGGAGAAAAAGTTGTTTTCAAGTTTCTTGTCCGAGGTTTTTTCTCTCAATTGGATTTATTTATTTTATTTTATTTATTTATTTATTTTGTGACTAACGCGCAGTCAGTTGCCAGCTGCGAGCCTCCGTAACCCCATACCTGATCTTAAGAAAGAACTTTCCTCTGCGCAAATCCAAAGAGATTTCTTGGGGCAACTTTTCAGCACCATAAAATAGTGCACTCTGTCAGAGGTGGAAACCTCCCCCCCCCCCAATCATTCTGTTTGGGCCTTGGGGGAAATTCTAGACAAGCATCAAGACCAACAACCAGAGGTAAGGAATCAAATATTTTGGTCTATAACATCACCACTTCAGAGAGTTGTGCTAGCAGAAGGGGTCCTGGGAACATAGCAGCCACCTCTACCATCATTGACATCAATGACTAAACTCAGGAAAAACCCCTGGAAATTCAGGTGCTGGACTGGAGGGTTTTGTAGCAGTTCCTGCCCATCCTATTCCTAGTGATGCAGAGATGAATTTGAGAATGTGGAGTGGAGATCTGTTTCCTGAGCCAGGAAGATGACAAGGAGTTGAAAGTGAAAAATATTCAAACAGGTTTTAATAGTTTATCATTTATTATTTTTAAAAATGCCTCCATACTAGTCTTTTCTAAGAACACCACAAAAAGGTCTCTCCCTCTGGGTAATCATTCCTTTGCTTTGCCCTGATAATTTCTGTTCTTCCAGCTTGTTCATAGCTGGCAAAATGGCAATGCCAGAAAGTGAGACTTCAGTCCTTACTGTGTGTTGTCCTCCAACTTCTTTTTTCTTTGCTCCCAAGGGAAAAGCCCACAACTGAGGTGATCATGCCAAGTAGGAGGGAATCTGCATAGTCCCTCCCAACAGCCACATTGTTGAGGGAAAATCTCTCTGGAGGATCTAACTCAGGTCACATCAGGGTTGGATTGCCTGAATGATGTGAGGTCCCAGAAGTTCCCAACTGCCTCCATCTTCTGTTACACTCAAACTGTTTCAATCAAAGAGATTTATTCCCCGTTCCCTTCCTAGTCAGCTGAATGCAAATTCCTCATTCATTGGGATCGGCTTGATTTTGTTCTTGGGCAGCAGATCACACCATAGTAATCCCTTCTTTTTATTTAGGAGACTAATGTGGACACCCATCTTATGCCCAACATTCCTGGGCGGGTCAGTGCTTAAGAATAAAATATAAAAGCCAACAAAATGATAGTAATCACAAACCGTGCAGCGTATCATACCAACAAAACCATTCTCCCTCCATACCTTCTGAACTCTAGTCTCAACTTACCCCATACGTTAGAGGAAGAACCAACTGTTTGACGAGTCCATTTCACCCAATAAGGGGATGAAGGGGGGATGCTGAATGTCATAGAAAATCCTCTTACCACTTGGCAGGGGCAGCTATGGTCTCACTGGGTGACGTCTAAGCGAGGGGACCCGGAGACACCCATTCTTATCTGTCTCAGACAGAGAGAGGCCTTGCAAGTATCCTGGCTCTGTGCTATTCATGGTTTGAAAAGTGACGACCTTATTTTAAACCTGAGAAAAAACCCAAAAGTCCATGCAGCATGATAGCCAAAGGAAGACTCGATATACAGCCCATTACATGAGTGCAATTATGAAGGGACCAAGTAGTGAGGGACCATGAACAAATGGGAGGAGGTGACTCTGTGCCAAGCCAGCTAGCCACAGATAAACAACTGCTCCTCCAGCAGCAGTTGTGAGTCCAGAGCAGGGATGGGTCCCTCCTAGCTTGGACCGGTTCACCCAAACCGATAGCGACCCACTGGTGATGTCATGATGATGTTAATGAACCGGATTGGTCAGTGTCGGTCCATGGGCACAGCCCTCGTTTTATTTTTTATTTTTATTTTCTTCTGAGCATGTGGAGAAGCCCAGTTTCCAGCACTGTGTATGCAGTCACCATCTCGAGGAAGCGAACCAGTGGCAAGATAAGTTAGAACCCGCCCCTGCTTGGGTCCCCTCAACTTTTCAGTCCCAGAAAGTGGCTGAAAAATGCCCTTCTCCTGTTTTGCAGCCATGCACCATTTTCTGTCCTTGCCTCCTTCCTGTTTTTATTTGGTTTTCCCTCTCACTCTGAAAGCAAAAGGAAGTGAGGGAGGAAAGTGGGGAAGAAGGCACCGTTCCCCGTAAGCTGCACGCGTGAGCATGCGCGCGCCCCAAAATACCCCCGCACACCCTTTTCCATGGGCGCACGCTCCCCATCCCCCTGCCAGCCTGCCGGGGGGGCGGGGATGGAGAGGCGCCAACAGTAGAAGGAAAGGGAGCCGCGGCCTCCCCTGCCTCCCCATCGTGCCTCCCGCCCCCGCGTGCCCCTGGCCTCTTGGTGCTGCCCCCGCTCGCCCGATCCGCCCCCTCTCCTCCTCTTCCAAGAAAAGCGCGGAGGCTGCCTGCTTGAGCCTCATGACGCCGCTTCGCCCTGCCTGTCTCCGTTGTGTTTTCGGGGGGGAGTGGCGGGAAAGCCCTGTGCCGGCCAGGAAAGCGAGCTTTCCAGGAAAGCAGCGTGCCTTTTAAACACGCTGCTTTCCTGCACCTCTTTCCTGGGTGGGGGAGTGGCCTCCTCCCCCCCGCCCAGGAAACAGTTGCAGGAAAGCAGCGCATTTGAAAAGCGTGCTGCTTTGCCGGAAAGCCAGCTTTTATATTCTTACTCTTTTCCCTTAATATCTTCTCTAAATTTGTTTCTTGTTTGAGGAATATTTCTTTATTTTCCCTTTTACTTAAATACGTACTTATTGAGTTAACTTGTAACCAATTTTGTTGTCCAAGGCATCTCTCTATTTCATTTCTATTGATTCTTCCATCCTGTTCATATAACTGTTCAATTCTCTGTATACCTTTTTCCTTTAATTTCCATATTATCTTTGTGAGGTTACTTTCTTTCTTTATATTTATCACATGCAGCGTCGCTAATTTAGAATTTGTCATTTTTAATTTGCCTTGCCATTTCATCCAACTTTCTATAATCGCTTTAGTTGGATCTATTAATCTATTTATTTCTATCTTGTTCCATTTCCTAAATAATAATTCTTGATTCTTAATGTCATTAATTCCTTTCTCTAATTCTACTCATGGTTTCTCTTCTAATAATTGTAATTCAATTAATCTATCTATTTGATATGCATCCCTGTAATACTCCAAACATGGATTTCCCCAACCTCCCTCGCCTTCCGTGGCTATCAGCCTTTTTAAAAAAATTCTTGGTCTTTTATTACCTTCTATCCAAGCATTTAATTTAGTATCCCATTCTTTTAATTTCCTTATTGGGATGCTTCCATGCATTACCTGTAAAATGTATAACATTTTTGAGATAATCATCATTTTTAATGCTCTTACTCTAGTCAATCTTCTCAAATTTTTATTTCCCCAATTCTTAATTTGTTTCTGAATTTGTTTCCATATTAAATTATAATTAAATTCCACCATATTTTCTGGGTTCTTTAATAATCAAACTCCTAAATATTTCATTTTCTTATTCCCCCGTTTTAAACCTGATACCTTCCGTATTTCAATTTGTTCTTTAGGCTCGGTATTTAAACAAATAATTTCTGATTTTTCCATATTTATTTTTAACCCTGATTGGTCTTTAAATTCCTGAAGTATTACAATCATTCTCTTAATCATATCTACTGGTGTCTCTGTAATTATTATAGCATCATCTGCAAATAGATTTAATTTTAATTCCATATTCCCTATTTGATATCCCTTCCATTGTTTGTCTTTTCTAATTTTATTAGCTAATGTTTCAATTGCCATCACGAAAAGCATCAGGGATAGGGGGCATCCTTGCTTGGTTCCATTATTTATTTCTATCTTCTCCGTTCTATTTCCATTCACTCTAACATAGGCTATATTTTCCTTATATATTTCTTTTATTACTTGACAAAATGTTTCCCCATATTCAGGCTATTACATAATTGAAATAAATAGTCATGATTTATTTTGTCAAAAGCTTTATAAACATCTAACTTTAATAGTCCCATTTTCCTTTTAGTTCTAGTAGCATGGTGCAGCACATTCACTATATTTCTAATAGGTTCATATATTCTTCTTCCTTTTATAAATCCATACTGATCCTTTCCAATTATTCTTGGTAGTATATTTTCCAATCTGTTTGCTAAAATTTTCATCAAAATTTTATAATCTTGATTTAGTAGACTAATTGGGCAGTAGGAACCGGGTTCTTTTAAATCTCGATCTGGTTTAGGAATTGTTACAATTTTGGAGTTCTTCCATGTTTGTGGAACATCTAATGTTGTGAGGACATTATTATACAATCTCTCCAAATGTCTTTGTAAGTTTTAACAAATCATTCCATTCTTTATTTCTTGTTATTCTTAAATCTTCTCTTATTAATTCTATTTCCCTTATTCTTTTTTCCCTTTCCATTCCCCAACTTTTTTAAATATAAGACTCCATACTGATTAAATTACCCCTAATAACTGCTTTCTTCGTGTCCCAGATAACTGATTGCCTCATTTCACCATTTTCATTTATATTATAAAATTCCTGAATATCTCTCTGAATTTCCCCCCTATTTTTTTCACTTACTGAAACAATTGTGTTATATCTCCAAATTCTTTGTCTACTAATGGAGTCTATTTTTATAACTGCTGTTATGGGTGCATGGTCAGATATCCAATTACTCTTAATTTCTGCTTTTTTTATTTGAATATTTCCTGTTTTATTCATAAATATATAGTCAATACAACTAAACTTATTATGTCTTACAGAATAATATGTTCCTCTATTTAAATTATCAGCATGTAGGTCTGTCATATTTAACCTATTTAAATTTAGTTGTTTCTTTTCTTTGTTGTTAGCCATTATTTCTACATTGAAATCCCCAGCATATATCACCATCCCTTCTGAAAATAAATCCAATTTACGTTTTGCATTCATACTAAATTGGTTAGCATTTACATTTGGAGCATATATTACCGCAAGTGTTATTGTAATTTGGTTTATTTTTCCTTTTACAAATAATAATCTTCCTTCTTTGTCCCCTTTTGTTTGTATCACCTGAAATGGGTTCCTTTCATTTATTAATATAGCTACCCCCCTACTGTTTATTTTTCCTCTAGATTCGAAAATACCTTTCCATTCATTACTGTCAATCAGTTTATCCGTTCTTTTCCGTCCCTTATGGGTTTCAGTAAGAAATAAAAAATTGACATGATTTTCTTTCGCTAATTTCAATAGTCTGTGCCTTTTTAGAGGCGATGCAAGACCGTTTATATTTAATGCCATAATTGTTCGATCACTCATAGTATTTCCATTTAACGTTTTCCCCTCCTGTAACCCAGAGTTCTATTAAATTCTTCCTTTTTATAAAAGAATCTTCCCACCCAGGTGCCTCCCCCCGAATTTCTCTCACAATGAGAGAAAAGTGGGGGGGAAATCCGCTGTTTTGATCAGGCACCACTGGGGGCACGATTCCACCAAAACTGTTGCTCTCCCCCTAACACCCTTTCTTTAAAAAAGGAAATAAAACCCCACACTCCCCTCCCCAAGTCTCCCTTAATTTGATTAAAATTAAAACAAATATTAAATTAAATCAGGACCAAACCTTAACCTTTTTCTTAATATATAAAACAATCAAAACAAAAATATTTTACAAACATTTCATTTCTTTTTTTGCCTCGTAACTCTTGCCTCCATTTTGGAAGAATCTGGTGCTTCTTTCTCTTTCTCCAAAAGAGCTTGCCTTTTCAATTAGAACTCCTTAATGGGGAATGTTGATTGCAAAAGTTCAAAAAGATTTTTAACCCCCTCTCCTCCTCTTGCACCCCCCTCTTCAATCGCCTCTGTTGCTTTTTCTGCCTGTTGCTTTAAATCCGGATTCAAACCAAGTTTTCCCAGCATTTCCTTCCCTTCCTCCAACGACTTTGCTCGGTACATTTTCCCCTCTCGAAAGACCATTATAATTGCCGGATATTGCCAGCTGAAACGAATGTTTCCCTTAAACAAAGCTTCTGCTATCGGACGCATCTGGCTCCTAGCTTCCAGGTTCCAAAGTTTTAGCTTTTTACTTAGTCCAGTTTATTTGAGACTCCAAGAGGTTCAATGGGGTTTAAAATCCAAAGTTTATGTTTTTCATTTGAGGAGCATTCAGAGTTCAGCGGAGCGTCTACACCAGTGATGGCGAACCTATGACACGCGTGTCAGCACTGACACGCGTAGCCATTTTCAGTGACATGCGGCCACTAAGGAAGTCAGGTGTCCATTTTTCCAGAGGAAGAAATATCGTCGCTTCGTGTTCTCTTTCATTGAGTGAGCCGATTCTTTCCATTACAATGAAACCTGTTCCTTCCAAAGAGCCCCTTCCGGGAACGGAGCTGGGCCGAAGGGGTTTTTCTACTCGTTTCCGAGGGAGCAATACTGCGGTTTGTCCAGCAGATGGCATTACGATCCCATTCATCGCTCGTGCAGAAAATGGGTCTTCTAAGAACGAAGTCGCCGCCTTTTGTCTTACTGTCTCTCGAGGATCGTTAAGTCTCCACCATCAGACATTACGGGGAACGCGCAGCTTCCCAATGTTTGGGGGTGGGTAGGTGAAAGAGGGCCGTCAGATGTTGCACAAAACGTGGGACTTCTCGAAATCCAGGTCGACCTCGACCGGATTTTAAATCTTCGAACCAACTGCGGTTCAGAAATTTCAAACATGGAGGGATTTGGGGCGCCCGCGTGTGTGTGGGGGACGTTCCCGTAGCTCTTCCATTCGCTCTTCCGGATGAAGCTCCCCCTCCCTCTGTTCGATTTTCTATGCCAGGAATTGGGCAACGGAGGCAACTGGCGGAGCAGCCTTTGCTTTCTTCCCGCAGCTTCAGCTGGGCACAGGCTGGAGAGGGCCTTGCTCCTTGGGCTATTCCCGCTTCTCACCGGAAAGAGAGAGGCTGGGCTGCCCTTTGACGTGCCCCCCCTTTTCAAAGCCCATGGGATCTTTCTTTCTTTCTTCTTTTTTCTTTCTTTCATTCTCTCTTTTTCTCTTTCTTTCTCTCTCTCTCCTTCCTTCTCTCTCTGTCTCTTTCTTTCTGTCTTCCTACCATCTTTCTTTCTTTCCTTTGTTTCTCTCTCTTTCTCTCTCTCCCACTTTGTTTCTTTCTATCTTCCTTCCTTCTTACCTTTCTTTTTTTCTCTCTCTCCTTCCTTCCTTCCTTCTTTTTCTTTCTTTCCTTCCTTACTTCTTTTTTTCTCTTTCATTCTCTCTTCCGTCCTTCCCTCCTTCATTTTTTCCATCTCTCTCTCTTTTTCTTTCTATCTAACTTCTTACCATCTTTCTTTCTTTCCTTTCTTTCTCTCCCTCTTTCTCTCTCCCTCTTTCTTTCTGTCTTCCTTCCTTCTTACCATTCTTTCTCTCTCTCTCCTTCCTTCCTTCCTTTTCCCCTCTGCTCCCTCCCTTCCTCCTTTCGTCTCCTCCTTCCCTCCCGTCATTTCCCTTCTTTTGAAGTTTGCTCTTTGCTTGCTTTTTCTGTCAAACCTTTGCAAGGATATCTGTCTCAGGCTTCTGGAAATAACCTGCAATTCACGTGAGAATTCGCCGTTTCAGTGAGTCTTTGGGGCAAGGGCGCCCCTCCCTCTCCTGCAGGAGTTTTTTTTTAAAAAAAAGAGTCCGGGGACTATTCCACAAAGTGAAAATAAGACTCGGAGAAGCTTGTTTGTTGACTTGAGGTCAAAGCTTGAGAATGTAGAAAGGTGCCGCTTGGAGAATCAAGAGGAGTGCCACTATGAACGGGAAATTTCGAGTGCCTGGAATCGGTTACCAGACACTTTTAGCACAAAATTATGTTTTTTTCCTCAAGGTGACACACCACCCGAGTTATGCTCGGTTTTTTGGCGAATTTTGACACAATAAGCTCAAAAGGTTGCCCATCACTGGTCTACCAGCCTCGATACAAACGCAAACAACTCCTCAAGTTTTCTTTAAACTCCTTATAAATTTCAGTTTTTTCTTCGCAAAGTTTCTTATTTTCTTTAAAAAGTTCATTAATTTTTATTTGTAATTCTTCTTTTTCATTCTGTAGTTTTGAAATTTCCATTGTGTTCCTGCAAATAATGAAGACCAGAGAGAAATTAGCCCCCAGGGTTTTTTTAACTTGAATTATCAACCTTTTTATTCAATTTTTATTAAATACACATTAAAAATACCTTATGAAATTATGAATGTCATACAGACAGGGTGAACTTAATAGGATTGTGCAAAGATTTGATGAACTATGTGAAGACTTACGAGCCTTTCCTCTGTAGTTTCTGGTGGCTATCTAAAAATTTCTCACCTCCACTGCAATTGGTAATGTTCTCGGCAGAGCTCCTCATTTTTATCAATATTTTCAATTTTTTGGAATGTGGTTTTTTCAATATCCATTTTCATTTCTTCTTTTTCTGTTGTAATTTTTTCTATTATTGCCATTTTCCTGTAAAATATAAGGACCAGAGAGATATTAGCCCTCTTGCAATATAGAGGCGGGAGGAGTGGAGGAGCCCATATCTAGGGTGGCAAAGGGCCAGAATATCCCGGTTTTGCTGGGGAGAGGCAGATATGTTGGGAGACATGGGGTAGGCTGCTCTCGGGGAACAAGAGGTCGCTGCTTGAAAGCAATCCCTTGTTCCGGCCCCATGAGCTTAGCTCGGGGTACTGGCGACAAGCGAATCTCTAACCATAGGCTCAGGCTGTTGATATTCAATGCCAGGTCAGTTGTAAATAAAGCTCCCCTCATCCAGGATTTACTCCTAGATGAGGAGGCTGACCTGACATGTGTTACTGAGATCTGGCTGGGCCCAGAAGGAGGAGTCCCTCTCTCTGAAATGTGCCCAGCTGGGTTGCAGGTGTGGCACCAGCCACGACCCCAGGGAAGGTGGGATGAGTGGCTATTATAGCGAAAAAGACCTTCAGCCTACGCAGGCTCGCTGCTCCTGAGATTACGGGTTGTGAGTCCCTCTTTGTAAAGTTGAACCTAGGGGTTCAGGTGGGCTTGTTGCTCATGTACCTGCCTCCCAGCCCTGCCTGTGCTACTCGAGGAGGTAGCTGGGCTGGCAGTGGAGTTCCCCAAGCTTATTGTCTTGGTGGACATTAACCTGTTGCTCAGAGAATCCTCTGGATTGGTGCAGGAGTTTATGGCCACCATGGCAACCATGGACCTGACCGAAGTAATTTAGGGTGCAACTCATGAGGGGGGCATGCTCCAGACATGGTATTCCCCACAGAGCAGTTGAGCAATGATCTGAAATTAAGGGTCTTAAATATGTTGCCTTTGTCATGGTCAGATCATTTTCTGCTACGGCTTGATTTCAAGGCTTCAATCCTCCTCTGCAGGGAGATGGAATTGATTAGGGGATTCCTTCCCAGGCACCTGATGGACCCAGAAAGCTTTCAGAGGATACTTCCATCTGCTGGTCCATTACTCTGGGGGGGGGGGGGAAAGAACATCATCTTTCAGCTGTGGCAAGGGGCACGTTTGCCTGGTGCACCAGTTGCGACCTTATTTGGACCGAGAATCTCTACTCACAGTCGCTCATGCCTTTATCACCTTGAGATTCAACTACTGCAATGCTCTCTACATGGGGCTACCTTTGAAGAAAGAGTGTTTGGAAAATTAAAATTGTGCAAAATGTGGCTGTGCAAATGGTCATGGGCATTCCTAGACATGCCCCTCTTTCTCCAACACTACGTGGATTGCATTGTTTGCTGATTGGTTTCTGGACACAATTAGTGTTGGTAATGACCTATAAAGCCAAACATGGCATCGGTACTTGGCGGTACTTGTGGGACCGCCTTCTGCCGCATCAATCCCAGCAATTGGTGAGGTCCCACAGAGTTGGCCTTCTCCAGGTCCCATCAACTAGACAATGTCGTTTGGTGGTGCATAGGTGAAGAGCCTTTTCTGTGGGGGCTTCTGAATCAGCTCCCCCTGGAGATTCGCTCTGCCCCCCCTTCATTTATGCCACCAGCCTTGGGGCAGTTAGATCTCAGTCCCCCTGGCCGACCAAATGTTTGTATGGCTGTTGTTTGAATGGGTATGACTGATTTTTAATATAATTGAAGGTTTTAGATTGTCTCTATAGTTTTAATTTAATTGGATTTGCTATTGTATTTGTATTGTATATGTTTTTATATGTTGTAAGCCACCCCGAGTCCTTAGAGAGGGGCGGCATATAAATCCAATAAATAAAATAAATAAAATAAAAATAAACATTTCTCACCTATGCAGTTCTTCTTTCAACTCATTAATTTGTTGGAGGAGCTCTACTTTCTTGATGGCATCTTTTTTAATTTTTGTGCTGAGACTTTCATTTTCTTTTATTATTTTTTGAATCTCGTCTTCTTTCCTGTAAAATATCAAGAGCAGAGTGAAGCTAGCCCCCTTAGGTTTTTTTACTCAAATTGTAAAACTTGTTTAAAATTAAAACTAATTGAAATATTGAAGAAACGATGAGAAAGTCAGGGTTGCTATCCAAAATTTTCTCACCTCCTCAACTTTTCCTCAAAGTCTTCACAAATTTCATTTTTTTCTTGGCAAAGTTTCTTATTTTCCTTAAGAAGTTCTTTTGTCTGAACAATCTAGAGAAGCCAAAATAGATCATAAGTCAGGAATATATTTCCGTAGCAGCCCACTTGCTACCCCTCACTACCCAATCAGTCACACTGGGCTTAGAGACACTATTTTTTCTATCAACAATTCTAAATGACTTGGGTTGATGTTAAACATTGTTTCCTCTTCAAATCTGGGGTACCAACTATATCTCTGCCATCTAATCTTTGACACATGCCTGGAAATTCACACTACTGAAAAAAATAACATTTTACTATTCTTCCAAAACTGAAGAAACTTCTTGGATTACGGTCTAAAAAGTTTCAAAAAAAAACCAAGCAAAGAAAAAGGAAAGTCCAGTTTCTTCTCGGTTGGATGAGTTCCTGCTGTTTTCCTAACAAGATTTTTCAGAAGTGGTTTGGTGTTGCCTCCTTTCTAGGGGAAGAAAAGGTGACTGGGTCAGGGTCACCCACTTGGCTTTGTGCCTAAAGTGGGGCAAGGAATGTCGGTCTCTGCGTGCGCAGGGTGATGCCTTAACCACGATACCAAACTGGCTTTCTTGGGTTGCTAATGCAAGCTAACTATGTATTTCAAAGGTCAAAACAAAAACCTAAACGGTCAACTGAGGATAAACAGAAATCACAATTCATATTCTGTATGTCTGTCTATCTGTGTTTCTCCAACTACCTACTGTTCTTTCTATCTATATGTCTGTCTGATTGACTGTCTGTATCTATCTATCTATCTATCTATCTATCTATCTATCTATCTATCTATCTATCTATCTAGCTATCTATCTATCTATCCTAGCTATCTATCCCTACCTAGCTACCTAGCTACCTGCCTAAAATTTCTATATGTTCCATCACACATTTACTGTGACAGCGTATGAACAAATGTTTTCTCTTACCTCCTTTTGGAGATGTTTCATCTTTTCTCTTGATTTAGTCATCAAATTGTTTTCCATCCCAAAATCAGTAATGGAAACTAGAAGACAAAGTAATAGGTGAGAATGCAGAACAGCCTTGACATTTTTATTTCCAAAATTGGAATCTAAACTTGAGAGACAGTGTCCAGAATAGCACATAATTTTAAAATTATATTTCCCCTCTAATTCCTCTACTCTGATCCTTTAGGTAAGGTGACCAGATGTCCCACTTTTGGGCAGGACAGTCCCAATTTTTAACAATTTGTCCCACATCCTGCAGCATTTTTAAAAAGTCCTGATTATTTTTTTTTTTTACTTCCAACTTGACATCGCATCATGGCAGGGCAGCCTCCAGTGAACTCCAGGGCTGTTCTCTGCTTTTGAGCTTTTTTGGTTGCAGCTTGGAGAGCCTCCACAACTTAAAGAAGAACTTCCTGTGTATCTGTGGCGTTAAGGTGATCCCCCAGAGAGCGAGAAATACCCTCAGGACCACAGCTGATGCAGCTGCCTGACACTTAAAAGGGAAGCGAGAAATAACAGCCAAAATAAGCCAAATAAGGGACTAAAACGGATGGGGATTGCGGATTTGTGGAAAGGTTCGGAGTGAGAGGTGGTAATAGTAGAATGACTAGGAGAGAGGAGCCCTTGATGCTGTCTGGTTGGATTGATTTGATTGTACAGTATTTGATTTGATCGGGAGTTCCAAGGGGCAACGCAGCAGTCATTGCATTTCATCAGGAACAGTGAGGACTTGAAAGATGGGTGAGGAGAAAGAGTTGAAGTGGCGGACGGGTGATTGGAGATCGGAAATCAGAGCTCGGAGATAGGAGACCAGCCACAGACTCCCTCCTCCTAATACCAGATTTAGACCTACTTGGGAATCATTCCGGACGAGCTGTTTGAATAGCAAAGGGCAAGGTGGTGTTTTTGCATGTACAGTATATGAAGTTTTGTGCAAGTTGAAAGAACAGAAGACTTAGAGGTGACTAGGCAAACCGGAAGCCCCACGCTGAAAATAAAGGGAGTATCACCAGCTCAGCGGGTTTATTAATTTGGATATAAACGGATTAGAACTATAAGCAACTTGATGACCAATAAGGAACATTGTTGAATTAATTTAGGATTGGGTCAGACTGATACATTAATTAGAAGACAATTGGGTTCTTAACTAACTTAATAACATTAAGAGTTCAAAACTGATCTTATTTAATAATCAATGTAAATCTGTCTAGGTATATCCTAATTCCTATTTCTCTCTTTCCTCTTCTGATATTCATTTACAATTGATTCCATATTAAATATAGAATTAATATAAATACTGATCAAACCTGATTAATCAAAATTACTTAACTATTTATTGACTACTTTATTTAACATTGCTTTGTAAATGAACTGTCATTGATTGATTTGCTTTATTACCTACTGTAGTGATAGATTGCTTGCTTGTTATTATTATTATTAATTATTAGATCTTTAATTTTTAATTACATTAACTATTCAATATTTGAGGGGCAGAGATATTAATAGACAAACCTGACACATAGCAACTCTTTTTTGAAATAGTTTAAATAAATATAATAGAAGTATATGGTTAATTGGAGTTATATTCTGGAAATATTTAAAATGTTTAATTTAAAACTGGCTTTTTGCCAGTTTTGTATTGGAATGTAGTAAAATGTCGATGTCTTCAGCGACTACATTCCAATCCATGGTAAGGATGCAGCAATCAATCAATCAAAATTATGAAAAGATGACAGAAACATGGAAGATATGAGGGGTAATATTAAAAGAGTAGAGGATAGAGTAGTCAAAATGGATGGGAAAATAGAGTCTATTCAATAAACATTATCAAAGAATGAGCCAAAAATAAAAGAAATAGAAGAGAAGAGTGAAAAGATGGAGGCAAAAATGCAAGAAACAGAAACTAACAGGATGACAACTATTAAAAATATGGAAGAAGTTTTACTTAGCACGGAACTTGAAAAACCTGCTTTCTTTCTGAGGTTTCAGAACATACAGGAAAATAAAGAAGAAAATAATGGCTGAAATAGTAGCGAGCATTATATGGCATTAAATATGGCAAAGAATAAAATAATACTATGCATAACTTTTTAATGTATTATATTTGTAAATTGTACTTAAAATTAAAATATATATATTGCAATACTATTTTCGTGTTCTATGAAACTTTTTGTTGCTCCATATAGACCAAATTTTTAATCAAGAAACACCCCCGGTCAATGGTGTCCTGCTTTACCAATGTTAAAATCTGGCTACCTTTCCTTTAGGACAAGTGTTGAACACAAGTAACATAAAAAGATAAGCAAATAAATAATATTTCTGTCCTAAAAGATCTAGACGAATAGACACAATAATGAAAAATGTGACTGGTAAATTAAAATCTAAACCATAAAAACATGGGCCCCTAAAGACCATACTAAAATAAGTGTTCTATGGATTTTATAAAGACAGAGCTGTAGCCAAATGCAGCTGCCTCAAGACTGCCTTGTAAACTCTGGAGATGATGCAGGAAAAGACCATCTCCCATCGGCCTAATAGTTCAGTCTCAAGAGCAGCGGAGTTTCTGCGTATCTCCTGCAGACTTCAGTGTCTGCTGAAACACATTTTCTATTTATATGTGGCTTGCCTTACCTAAAGGCAATACTTGGTAACTAAGTGAAATAAAACATTAACAGATTGTAAAAGAAACATCAACAGTAACATGGTTTAAAAAATGTGAATCCTTCTGTGTAGGGGATGTAACCATGGACCTGCTGAACTATCATGGATCTATCATAGTACTTGGCTGTGAATGTTCCCCATGAAGAGCCTTTCAATTCAAAGAATATTTTTCTCTTTCATAGCAGAACAGACACGAAATATTCCAAACAATTTCTAGAGGTAATGTTTTTGATTTAGTGTGTGGGAAAAGTTCTCACTTTGTTCCCAAATGCCAATCTGCCAAAGTAGGCCAACAAGCTGCTTTCTCACAGTACCCTTTTTGTGAGGTTGCATGAGATCACAACTGCTTTAACAAAATTTGCAATAGTGATGAGAGCTTCATATGAATCACAAGCTCAACTATTTATATATGCAGGTTTTTTTTTCTCCAAAGTTTGATCAGAATGCAGGTCAACAAATAGCAGATGTCTTTTTGGTATTCTATATGTAGTCTATAATTTATCTGCCTTTAAAATGGGGATTGGCAACAGGATTAGCAACAGAATTTTATAGACATTTACCAAGAAGTCTGCCTCTCAGTTTCGATGTAAAAACTAAATACTGAATGCAAACGTGTCATCAAGGCTTGGTGCAAGATGGGAAATGACATCTCAGTGCTTTCTCTAAAAGTGGGACCCACTGGGCCATTCTTCCAAAACTGTGTCCTTACCAGGATCCTCAGGTCTTTCACGCCTTAGCACTTCAGCACATACACGCTTGAGTTTCTCGATTTTCCTTTTCATTTGTTCTTTTTCTATTGTAAAATTTTCCAATACTAGCATTTTACTGTAACATAATAAGGACCAGAGAGATATTAGCCCTCTTGCAATATAGAGGCGGGAGGAGTGGAGGAGCCCATGTCTAGGGTGGCACAGGGCCGGAATATCCCGGTTTTGCTGGGGAAAGGCAGATATGTTGGGAGACATGGGGTAGGCGGCTCTTGGGGAACAAGAGCTCGCTGCTTGAAAGCAATCCCTTGTTCTGGCCCCATGAGCTTATCTCGGGGTACTGGCGACAAGCGAATCTCGGACCCTAGGCTCAGGCTGTTGATATTCAATGTCAGGTCAGTTGTAAATAAAGCTCCCCTCATCCAGGATTTACTCCTAGATGAGGAGGCTGACCTGACATGTGTTACTGAGATCTGGCTGGGCCCAGAAGGAGGAGTCCCTCTCTCTGAAATGTGCCCAGCTGGGTTGCAGGTGTGGCACCAGCCACGACCCCAGGGAAGGTGGGGGGATGAGTGGCTATTATAGTGAAAAAGACCTTCAGCCTACGCAGGCTCGCTGCTCCTGAGATTACGGATTGTGAGTCCCTCTTTGTGAAGTTGGACCTAGGGGTTCAGTTGGGCTTGTTGCTCATGTACCTGCCTCCCAGCTGCATGTCAACAGCCCTGCCTGTGCTACTCAAGGAGATAGTTGGGCTGGCAGTGGAGTTCCCCAAGCTTATTGTCTTGGTGGACATTAACCTGTTGCTCGGAGAATCCTCTGGATTGGTGCAGGAGTTGGACCTGACTGAAGTAATTTAGGGTGCAACTCATGAGGGGGGCATGCTCCTGACATGGTATTCCCCACAGAGCAGTTGAGCAATGATCTGAAATTAAGGGTCTTAAATATGTTGCCTTTGTCATGGTCAGATCATTTTCTGCTACGGCTTGATTTCAAGGCTTCAATCCTCCTTATTTGGACCGGGAGTCTCTACTCACAGTCGCTCATGCCTTTATCACCTTGAGATTCAACTACTGCAATGCTCTCTACATGGGGCTACCTTTGAAGAGTGTTTGGAAAATTAAAATTGTGCAAAATGTGGCCGTGCAAATGGTCATGGGCATTCCTAGACATGCCCCTCTTTCTCCAACACTACGTGGATTGCATTGATTGCTGATTGGTTTCTGGACACAATTTAAAGTGTTGGTAATGACCTATAAAGCCATACATGGCGTCGGTACTTGGCGGTACTTGTGGGACCGCCTTCTGCCGCATCAATCCCAGCAATTGGTGAGGTCCCACAGAGTTGGCCTTCTCCAGGTCTCATCAACTAGACAATGTCATTTGGTGGTGCGTAGGTGAAGAGCTTTTTCTGTGGGGGCTTCTGAATCAGCTCCCCCTGGAGATTCGCTCTGCCCCCCCCACTTCATTTATGCCACCATGCTTGGGGCAGTTAGATCTCAGTCCCCCTGGCCGACCAAATGTTTGTATGGCTGTTGTTTGAATGGGTATGACTGATTTTTAATATAATTGGGGGTTTTAGATTGTCTCTATAGTTTTAATTTAATTGGATTTGCTATTGTATTTGTATTGTATATGTTTTTATATGTTGTAAGCCACCCCGAGTCCTTAGAGAGGGACGGCATATAAATCCAATAAATAAAATAAATAAAATAAAAATAAACATTTCTCACCTATGCAGTTCTTCTTTCAACTCATTAATTTTGTGGAGGAGCTCTAATTTCTCCATGGCATCTTTTTTAATTTTTGTGCTCAGACTTTCATTTTCTTTTATTATTTTTTGAATCTCGTCTTCTTTCTCTGAAGTAATTTTCCTGTAAAATATCAAGAGCAGAGTGAAGTTAGCCCCCTTAGGTTTTTTTACTCAAATTGTAAAACTTGTTTAAAATTAAAACTAATTGAAATATTGAAGAAACGACGAGAAAGTCAGGGTTGCTATCCAAAATTTTCTCACCTCCTCAACTTTTCTTCAAAGTCTTCACAAATTTCATTTTTTTCTTGGCAAAGTTTCTTATTTTCCTCAAAAAGTTCATTATTTTTTATTTCTAATTCATTTTTTTCAGTCAGCAGTTTAGAAATTTTCATTGTCATGCTGCAAATAATGAAGACCAGAGAGAAATTAGCCCCCAGGGTTTTTTTTAACTTGAATTATCAACCTTTTTATTCATTTTTTATTAAATACACATTAAAAATACCTTATGAAATTATGAATGTCATACAGACAGGGTGAACTTAAGAGGATTGTGCAAAGATTTGATGAACTATGTGAAGACTTACATATAATTCTGCTCCTTCACTCTCTTCAAATCAGCATCTGAACTTTGCACTTTTGTCTGAACAATCTAGAGAAGCCAAAATAGATCATAAGTCAGGAATATATTTCGGTAACAGCCCACTTGCTACCCCTCACTACCCAATCAGTCACACTGGGCTTTCCCCCCTCTTTTTATGATATGATCTATGTCTCGGTCATGCACACTCAACAGGTTCCTTATGTACTAGATTGCTTACCTGATGGGATGGCAACTTTATGCTGGGCTAGAAAAAAAAGTAGTCTTAGTTAATTTCTTTAGGAAATGTAAAACACAGTGGTTCAAAACAATTATGAATCATCTAAATTTTATTTCACTGCTATTGGTATTGTATGTGGCCAAAGAAGCTAGCTAATGTAGCAACGAAGGAACCGACCAAGAATTAGCATCAGCTCTGATAATTGCCATTCTTTTACAGAAATTACAAATAAACTAGTCTGTATAGATGTGTGTATGGATTTCATATATGCAATAGAAATATAAAGCGAACATATATACTACATAAAATATGCTGCACATGCATTATTAACCATTACCAATTGTGAAAAAATCATTTATTTTCATTTTTCTCATAATTATATTCTAAGGTGAGCTGCAAGTATACATTATATACCTCAGCATGTCTTTGTGTCAGAAGAGGAAGTCTCGAACTTTCTTCATCCGGAGACAAAATACCCTATTTTTAAAAAGCAAATTGACAGTGATTAGAGACACTAATTTTTCTATCAACAATTCTAAATGATATTAAACATTGTTTCCTCTTAAAATCTGGGCTACCAACTATATCTCTGCCATCTAATCTTTGACACATGCCTGGAAATTCACACTACTGAAAAAAATAACATTTTACTATTCTTCCAAAACTGAAGAAACTTCTTGGATTACGGTCTAAAAATTTTCAAAAAAAACCCAAGCAAAGAAAAAGGAAAGTCCAGTTTCTTCTCGGTTGGATGAGTTCCTGCTGTTTTCCTAACAAGATTTTTCAGAAGTGGTTTGGTGTTGCCTCCTTTCTAGGGGAAGAAAAGGTGACTTGGTCAGGGTCACCCACTTGGCTTTGTGCCTAAAGTGGGGCAAGGAATGTCGGTCTCTGCGTGCGCAGGGTGATGCCTTAACCACGATACCAAACTGGCTTTCTTGGGTTGCTAATGCAAGCTAACTATGTATTTCAAAGGTCAAAACAAAAACCTAAATGGTCAACTGAGGATAAACAGAAATCACAATTCATATTCTGTATGTCTGTCTATCTGTGTTTCTCCAACTACCTACTGTTCTTTCTATCTATATGTCTGTCTGATTGACTGTCTGTATCTATCTATATCTATCTATCTATCTATCTATCTATCTATCTATCTATCTATCTATCTATCTATCCATCCATCCATCCATCCATCCATCCATCCATCCATCCATCCATCCATCCATCCATCCATCCATCCATCCATCTATCCTATCTATCTATCTATCTATCTATCTATCTATCTATCTATCTATCTATCTATCTATCCTATCTATCTATCCCTACCTAGCTACCTAGCTACCTGCCTAAAATTTCTATATGTTCCATCACACATTTACTGTGACAGTGTATGAACAAATGTTTTCTCTTACCTCCCTTTCGAGACGTTTCATCTTTTCTCTTAATTTTGTCAACAAATTGTTTTCCATCCCAAAATCAGTAATGGAAACTAGAAGACAAAGTAATAGGTGAGAATGCAGAACAGCCTTGACATTTTTATTTCCAAAATTGGAATCTAAACTTGAGACAGTGTCCAGAATAGCACATAATTTTAAAATTATATTTGCCCTCTAATTCCTCTACTCTGATCCTTTAGGTAAGGTGACCAGATGTCCCACTTTTGGGCAGGACAGTCCCAATTTTTAACAATTTGTCCCACATCCCGCAGCATTTTTAAAAAGTCCTGATTATTTTTTTTTTACTTCCAACTTGACATCGCATCATGGCAGGGCAGCCTCCAGTGAACTCCAGGTCTGTTCTCTGCTTTGGAGCTTTTTTGGTTGCAGCTTGGAGAGCCTCCACAACTTAAAGAGGAACTTCCTGTGGCGTTAAGGTGATCCCCCAGAGAGCGAGAAATACCCTCAGGACCACAGCTGATGCAGCTACCTGACACTTAAAAGGGAAGCAAGAAATAACAGCCAAAATAAGCCAAATAAGGGACTAAAACGGATGGGGATTGCAGATTTGTGGGAAGGTTCGGAGTGAGAGGTGGTAATAGTAGAATGACTTGGAGAGAGGAGCCCTTGATGCTGTCTGGTTGGATTGATTTGATTGTATTTGATTTGATCGGGAGTTCCAAGGGGCAACGCAGCAGTCATTGCATTTCATCAGGAACAGTGAGGACTTGAAAGATGGGTGAGGAGAAAGAGTTGAAGTGGCGGACGGGTGATTGGAGATCGGAAATCAGAGCTCGGAGATAGGAGACCAGCCACAGACTCCCTCCTCCTAATACCAGATTTAGACCTACTTGGGAATCATTCCGGACGAGCTGTTTGAATAGCAAAGGGCAAGGTGGTGTTTTTGAATGTATATGAAGTTTTGTGCAAGTTGAAAGAACAGAAGACTTAGAGGTGACTAGGCAAACTGGAAGCCCCACGCTGAAAATAAAGGGAGTATCACCAGCTCAGCGGGTTTATTAATTTGGATATAAACGGATTAGAACTATAAGCAACTTGACGACCAATAAGGAACATTGTTGAATTAATTTAGGATTGGGTCAGACTGATACATTAATTAGAAGACAATTGGGTTCTTAACTAACTTAATAACATTAAGAGTTCAAAACTGATCTTATTTAATAATCAATGGAAAACTGTCTAGGTATATCCTAATTCCTATTTCTCTCTTTCCTCTTCTGAAATTCATTTACAATTGATTCCATATTAAATATAGAATTAATATTAATACTGATTAAACCTGATTAATCAAAATTACTTAACTATTTATTGGCTACTTTATTTAACATTGCTTTGTAAATGAACTGTCATTGATTGATTTACTTTATTACCTACTATAGTGATAGATTGCTTGCTTGTTATTATTATTAATTATTAGATCTTTAATTTTTAATTACATTAACTATTCAATATTTGAGAGGCAGAGATATTAATAGACAAACCTGACACATAGCAACTCTTTTTTGAAATAGTTTAAATAAATATAATAGAAGTATATGGTTAATTGGAGTTATATTCTGGAAATATTTAAAATATTTAAAATATTTAATTTAAAACTGGCTTTTTGCCAGTTTTGTATTGGAATGTAGTAAAATGTTGATGTCTTCAGCGACTACATTCCAATCCATGGTAAGGATGCAGCAATCAATCAATCAAAATTATGAAAAGATGACAGAAAACATGGAAGATATGAGGGGTAATATTAAAAGAGTAGAGGATATAGTAGTCAAAATGGATGGGAAAATAGAGTCTATTCAATAAACATTATCAAAGAATGAGCCAAAAATAAAAGAAATAGAAGAGAAGAGTGAAAAGATGGAGGCAAAAATGCAAGAAACAGAAACTAACAGGATGACAACTATTAAAAATATGGAAGAAGTTTTACTTAGCACGGAACTGGAAAAACCTGCTTTCTTTCTGAGGTTCCAGAACACACAGGAAAATAAAGAAGAAAATAATGGCTGAAATAGTAGCTAGCATTATATGGCATTAAATATGGCAAAGAATAAAATAATACTATGCATAACTTTTTAATGTATTATATTTGTAAATTGTACTTAAAATTAAAATATATATATTGCAATACTATTTTTGTGTTCTATGAAACTTTTTGTTGCTCCATATAGACCAAATTTTTAATCAAGAAACACCCCCGGTCAATGGTGTCCTGCTTTACCAATGTTAAAATCTGGCTACCTTTCCTTTAGGACAAGTGTTGAACATAAGTAACATAAAAAGATAAGCAAATAAATAATATTTCTGTCCTAAAAGATCTAGACGAATAGACACAATAATGAAAAATGTGACTGGTAAATTAAAATCTAAACCATAACAACATGGGCCCCTAAAGACCATACTAAAATAAGTGTTCTATGGATTTTATAAAGACAGAGCTGTAGCCAAGTGCAGCTGCCTCAAGACTGCCTTGTAAACTCTGGAGATGATGCAGGAAAAGACCATCTCCCATCGGCCTATCTGCGTATCTCCTGCAGACTTCAGTGTCTGCTGAAACACATTTTCTATTTATATGTGGCTTGCCTTACCTAAAGGCAATACTTGGTAACTAAGTGAAATAAAACATTAACAGATTGTAAAAGGAAACATCAACAGTAACATGGTTTAAAAAATGTGAATCCTTCTGTGTAGGGGATGTAACCATGGACCTGCTGAACTATCATGGATCTATCATAGTACTTGGCTGTGAATGTTCCCCATGAAGAGCCTTTCAATTCAAAGAATATTTTTCTCTTTCATAGCAGAACAGACACGAAATATTCAAAACAATTTCTAGAGGTAATGTTTTTGATTTAGTGTGTGGGAAAAGTTCTCACTTTGTTCCCAAATGCCAATCTGCCAAAGTAGGCCAACAAGCTGCTTTCTCACAGTACCCTTTTTGTGAGGTTGCGTGACATCACAATTGCCTTAACAAAATTTGCAATAGTGATGAGAGCTTCATATGAATCACAAGCTCAACTATTTATATATGCAGCTTTTTTTCTCCAAAGTTTGATCAGAATGCAGGTCAACAAATAGCAGATGTCTTTTTGGTATTCTATATTTAGTCTATAATTTATCTGCCTTTAAAATGGGGATTGGCAACAGGATTAGCAACAGAATTTTATACACATTCACCAAGAAGTCTGCCTCTCAGTTTCGATGTAAAAACTAAATGCTGAATGCAAACGTGTCATCAAGGCTTGGTGCAAGATGGGAAATGACATCTCAGTGCTTTCTCTAAAAGTGGGACCCACTGGGTCATTCTTCCAAAACTGTGTCCTTACCAGGATCCTCAGGTCTTTCACGCCTTAGCACTTCAGCAATTCCACACTTCAGATCCTCAGCACGTCCACCCCTCCACCCGTCCACCCGTCCACCCGTCCACCCGTCCACCCGTCCACCCCTCCGCCCCTCCGCCCCTACGCTCCTCCGCCCCTCCGCCCCTCCGCTCCTCCGCCCCTCCGCCCCTCTGCCCCTCCGCCCCTCCGCCCCTCCGCCCCTCCGCCCCTCCGCTCCTCCACTCCTACACTCCTCCATCCCTCCGCTCCTCCACTCCTCCACTCCTCCACTCCTCCACTCCTCCACTCCTCCACTCCTCCACTCCTCCACTCCTCCACTCCTCCACTCCTCCACTCCTCCACTCCTCCACTCCTCCACTCCTCCACTCCTCCACTCCTCCACTCCTCCACTCCTCCACTCCTCCACTCCTCCACTCCTCCACTCCACTCCTCCACTCCTCCACTCCTCCACTCCTCCACTCAACTCAACTCAACTCAACTCAACTCCTCCACTCCTCCACTCCTCCACTCCTCAACGCCTCAACTAAACACCCTCAGCACAAGGATTGGGATCTTGGATATATATATGTATGTAGCAGTCAATTATCACAATGAGTGTTTCATGACTTATCCTATTATGGCAAACCTTTGTCCTAGAATCGCCATGGCTCCTCATATACATGATAACCTCATCTGCTTTTTGGCTGAGAGTCCCACCTCTGAAATGGTTTCAGCAGTTTTGATTCTGATGGGGGATCCGAATTTAGCCTATTTCTAAAATACCAGCTCAATTAATTTTTAAAATTAATTTTATCCCCCGTTTACAATTAAAACTATCCTTCCTTCTTTCCTCTTTCATTTCCTCCTCTCCCTACTTTCCTCCTCTTCTCCTCTCATTTTCTCCAGTTCTCGGTGCCACAGGTTCTGTCATCTTATTTTTTGCTTCTGTGCATGCGCGTAAGCTGGTTTTTTTTAGCACTGTGCATGCGTGTGTGAAGCGCCCGCACAGCAAGGAGTGAACTAGCATCAAAAAAACTCAGAACCCGCCCCCTGGATTGCAGGATGCTGTAACTCTCATAATTGTGCGCCAAGCACCCAATTATAATTTCATTGCAAGAACACTGCAATGACTGCTACCTTGAGGACCAGTCATAAATCCTCTTATTCATTATAACCCTAAACTGTTAATAAATAAATTAAATGAGGACTGCATTAAATGAGGACTGCATTTAGAGGGAAAGGTTTGGCTACTGAGTGCGATGAGAACAGTATAGGATGGAAATAAGCGTGATAATAAATGGAAAGGCTAGTAAATTTTTCTTTGGGGGGGGGGTAATTTTTAAATTTTAAATTTTTAAATTTAAATGTATATTTTATTTTATGTACGTTGAGAGCATATGCACCAAGACAAATTCCTTGTGTGTCCAATCACACTTGGCCAATAAAAATTCTATTCTATTCTATTCTATTCTAAATTTTCCTTCTCTAATCATGTGTATAGAAAAAAAGATACCATTAATTTTAAGTTACATTATAGTATATCATTTTTGCAATTTCGGTATACATAGATTAACCAATGCCACCTCCTTACCATTTGACAGCTGAACAAAAAATAATTATTCCAATTACTTATATGATAAGAAAGAAAGAAAACTGTTAGCCAATATACATTTTAGCCTGTTACTATTCTTAATCACATCAAATTAATTAGATCATAATGTTTCAATTTTCTCAAAATCTCCTCCATATCAATTTTCATGTATAGTTTAAACCTTCTTCCATAGCAAATTTTTCAACATTGAGGGAATAACGTCATATCCCCCTGAATGCTTAATAACAAATGTTTCTCATGTTAAAAGTGTTTGATTGGCAACATGAATGGATGTGTATTTTTGAATGCAAATCATGCCATGTTGTTGGCTGAGGAGAAAATAAGTATGCATAATTATAATAATAATAATATAATATTATAATAATAGTTCCTTTACAAACATCTGTGTTTGAATTTCTCTTTTTGGACTTAATTGGGGGCTCGCAACGAGAAGCCCGGCAGAAGACATAATAATATGCTTTCGTCCAAGTTGAAGTGAGAGTTGGGGCTGGTTAGGTCTCACAGAGTTTGCTTTCTCCAGGTCCCGTCAGCTAGGCAATGCCGCCTGGCAGGGCCTATTAGACGAGCCTTCTCTGGCATCCCTGGCTCTCTGGAATCAACTCCTTCCAGGAATTCGTACTGCCCCCACCCTCCTGGCCTTCCGCAAGGCTTTAAAACCTCACCTTTGAGTGTGATGCCTAGCTCCGGCCAACGGATTGGAATCTACATGGGATGAGTGTGGATTCTTGTTTTAATGTATTGGGGGTTTAGATCTGATTTTTAAATTTAGATTTCTTATGCATTGTATTTTTGTACCTATTTTGTTGTGAGCCACCCTGAGTCTGCAGAGAAGGGCAAAAATAAATAAGTAAGTAGGCCAGTCAGAGACACAGAAGTAAGTTGAAGTCATTGAGAATTGGGTACATCAAAAAACTATAGTAAAACATGAAGAACAAAAGTGAAGACTTCTTGTAGTGTGAATGGATTTTGAATATGAAAGTAAATGACCAATATGAAACTGTAATGAGGTAACATGACATCAGTCCCTCAGGACAGAACAGGAAACTAGCCCCAGCCCCAGCCCTAGAGCTCCTGCCCAGCCCTAGCCCTAGCCCTAGCCTAGCTTCAGATGGCCAACGCACACACACGCACTGGAGCTGACATAGGGCAATGTCTTGTGTACCCTCTGATATGGTTCTACGTGCCACCACACGTTTAAAAAGCGTCCGCTTTCCCGGGCAGCCGGCTTTGCTGGCTGGAGAAGTGAGTGATCTGGGACTGCGTGGCTTTGCGCCACTTCAAACGTTTCTGCGCAGAAGGTTTTTAATGGCTGCGCGGGCGCGCACCCGCGCAGCTTATAGGTAACAGTGCCTGCCAACTTGGTAAAAAGCGATTAAAATCGTCTGTTTAGTTTCTAGAAAAAGAGTGAAATGAGATGGAGGTAATGTCATGAGAATGTATCCCTCAAACAAGAATGTTTTGCTGCAGCTGATGGAACATGAGAGTGAATTCTGTGTCAGAAATGGATATTTTGCAACCAGCCTGTTTTTCAAATGTCAACCTCGTGTCCCCACCCACAAAATGTGGTTACATTCGAATAAGCAGGTAGCCATGGCCTGCCCTACTTCCCCAACATGAAGTCAGTGTGGGATGTGATGGGCATGTGGACATAATCAGGGCCAGATTGCGATTATTAAAGCTACCGGAGTGCTGCACACGCAGCTTTGGTTCTCTTGCATGCGGTGTGCATGTCCCAGCGTGTTTTCCCCCCTGCAAAATACTGTATCCAGATGGTTCAGTTCCAAGTGGGGAGAAAGACACTGGAAACATGGAGGCTGATTGGAAAGATGGTTTATTGGTGAACAGGACCACATGGGTTTGAGGTCCTGGGCAACATATGGAGGAGAGAGATTGAGGTATTTATACCCTCTCTTGGGCCTGGCCCTTAAGCTTCCTGTTCCTGTGCAAGAAATGTATTCTGTTGGCTTGTCAGACTCCCAGGTTATGCAGCAGTCATAGTTAACTTTGTAAGTTATCTGAGTCTCAGGCTTGGTTGAAGCTTGCTAATGAAATGAAAGGGCTTGTCCTATTACGGCTGAATGATTTTGCCCTTGGTTAGATCTTTTGTGAGGGCTAATCGCATCACTGAGGCTGAAGGTCTTTTGTCTTGTAGATAGGCTGGTCCAGTCCTGCTGGGGCTATTAAGAAAGGTGGGGGCTGTTTTCCAAGAGCATGTTTCTCCGTTAGGGAAATATAATATTCTACCTTTTAAATATTTCTCCAAATATTTCATTCTTCTAAGACAGGGTTGGGTGCTAGCTTTCCATAGGATCACTAAACAAACTGTAACAAGTTGAGGATTACCTGTAATAACGTTCACCTATCTCCAGTGATGGGCTCCTACGGGTATGGTCAGGTACTCAGTACCGGTAGAAAAATTTTGATTTTTTTTTTCTTTTTTCCCTTCTGGGCTCTGGGTATGTTTTTCCTGTCGCAATAAATTAGGTTGAATATGTATAATTTTAGAAGAGCTGTGTGTGCGTGTGTGTACATACACTTTATGTAGTAGATAATCAGGGGTGGGCTACTGCCCGGATGGGGGGTGGGATGCAGTGGGGTAGCGAAAATGGAACTCCACCCCAGAACACCCAATTTGCACTGAAAGATGTTGAAACAAAATGCATAAGCCAAGCCCACAGTGTGGTAGTAAAAATTTTGATAACCCCTCACTGCATCTATCTCCTTCCCACTGAAGTACTAGCTAGGAAGAGAAACTTTGGGATTCCTACAGATGTGGAAGAAGGACATAACAATGCACGCCATTTAGATTTATTAGTTATTAAAATTCTACTGTACAATTTGTCATTTTGTGTGTGTGAGAGAGAGAGACAGTGAGAAAGAAAGAGACAGACAGAGACAGAGAAGGGGAGGGGAACATTAGAGTTAGCCTAACCTCCAACACCTATACTAGACCAGAGGTTTCCAACCTTGGCAACTTTAAGACTTGCGGACTTCAACTCCCAGAGTTGAAATTGACTGAGAAGTTCTAGGAGTTGATGTCCACAAGTCTTAAAAGTTGCCAAGGTTGGAGACCCTGTACTCAGGGATGGGTTGCCACTGCGCATCAATAGCAGCCACCAAATTGTGCAACCTGCAGGCAACCACTCTGGTGCCAGTCCTATGGGCTACCACCATCTTTTTTCTTTAATTGTTTGCATTTTTTTTTTTGCTTCGTGCAGACAAGCAAAACCTTGTGAGGAGAGGCACATGCGTGCAAGATTTTGGTGATTTTTTGCATCTAAAAATCACCAAAAACACACATACACGTGTTCCCTTGCAAGATTTCAGCACATTTTTTGCTTCCTGCCCATGCGCGGAAGCCAAATCATGCTGGGGATTCACATGAACAATGAGATAATCCAAGCTGCGTGCACACCCCACCGGTAATAGCCGGTAGTAGCAATCCTCCCTAGCCTGTACTACACTACAGAATCCAGACATCCCTAATAAAACCCACACCAATGCCCACACACACCCCAGGACCAGTCTACCAGCTGTGCCAGCAAGGTAAAATTCACTGCTCCTTCCTCAAGGGGAGGGGCATATTTTCGCACCTCAGTGGGGACTAACGCAGCAGCAGACTCTCCACCCCCCCCACCACCCGATTAACAAAGAGGAAATCCAGAAAAACTGTTTGATTCCGCTCTACCCCAGGACCGGCTGAAAGTCATGACAATTCCTGTGCGCAACGTCCATGGGGCGCTCCACACATCCGAGGAGTTCAAAGCAGGGAGAGGAAGGGGTCAAGTCATCCTGCCATGATTCCCATCAGGGATTGAGCTCCGGGCCAATTTGCATTGCATATTCCTCACAGAGACACACCCACGCTCCAGCCAACGGGAAGTCTTCTTATATCATGCGCAGAACGCCCAGAAGAAGCCAACCTTCTCGGTAGCGTCAGAGGACTAATGGAACATGCGCAAGAGAACGTTTCCCATAGTAATTCCTGGGGAGCGTGGGCGGCAACGTTTCCTTTAATCTCCCCTCCGATTTGCAGGATAGGCTGCAGTAGCAGGCAGGGACCACTAGGTGGCGGCTGCTGTGCAGCATCCCAAGGAAAGAGATTCCTCCAGTTAGCAGGCTACAATGGGGGGCGGGGACAGGACACTCGGAATGAGTTGGGATCTTTAGAAAGGGGCCGCAGTTCAAGTGAGGTTTGCTAGGGTGGGAGTCTTCTCCCCTCCTAGCCACAATCTCCTGTAAGTGCAGTAATTTCTTTCCTTTAAGGCAGGGGTCTTCAAACTTGGCAGCTTTAAGACTTGTGGACTTCAACTCCCAGAACTCTCCAGCCAGCATATCTGACATAGCATAGCTGACTCTGGGAGTTGAAGTCCACAAGTCTTAAAGTTGCTAAGTTTAAAGAGCCCTCCTTTAAGGCTTCTTTTCCACTTGATCCAGTGATTTTGGGAAAAATTGGGAGCTCAGGATGGAATCTTGTCTTTAAGATATCTTCCCAGCATGCCAAGCAAGTGTCGGAGTGCCCCGGTCTTCCCCATGGACAATCAGTGGCCTGGATGATTTCTCTGTAGGAAAGACACTGCTGGCAATGCTGCTAGGAGCTCCCTGGTGGAAACCAGGAGTGAGAGGTTGAGGGATCCCTCGTGAAAGTGAGTGGGATTCAGGGATACCAAGTTTGAGTTCGGCTCTGCCCCGACTTCTGATGGCCTATCAGCTGGAAGGTGAGGTGGCTGTGTCAATCTAGTCAAAGGCACATCCTGGATGGATCTTGTGGCACTCAGTAGTTTGAAGGCAGATTCTTACCAAAAGGCCCCAAAAAGGTCCATTTCTGCCTTGTTCCATTGGGCGGATTCTCTCCAACCCCTGAGCTAAAACAGAATTCATCTCGTTGGGGACCCCAATGTAGACATGCAAGAAGGCTGCTTTCTTGGTCTTAAAGAGCCAGCCAGGTGGGGCTAGATCTCACGCAGTTGGGACATCCCTTCTCCACCAGAGACCCTGGAGGAAAAGTTAGTCCTACCCAAAACAATGGCAATTAATCCTGTGCACAGAGCAGATGGGCGGGGCCCCAAAAATGTGCTGGCGATTATGCTGGGCATTTTCAGATCAGGATAAATCTGGAAAAATTTCCCCTTTTTTTCAAAGGAAAGTCAAATTAACTTTAACTGTAGCAAGGAATGTGTTTGTCAGGATGCCAGTTACCTTATGCAGGAAGAAGGACAACTGCATCTGATCCCATCCCTCAAAACAACATTTCATCTGGAAGGTTTTTCTAAAAAGATCAGTAGGATCCATTTAAAAGCTGACAGGATTTCATCCCACAATTGAAATTTTCCTACCTACCTGCATGGGGAAAAGAGCTCAAGCAGGTCAAAGGAATTCCTGATTGTGGGAACGCGGGAACTAGTGTCTTGGAATGTGCGTGCGAAAATCTATGAACTGGACCAACAACAAAGTATTCTTAGTTAAAAATAATGGTAACTGCTTTGATGTCAGGAAATTCTCATTCCTAAAGTATATATCTATAGGTGGGCAGTGGGAGTTGAATGAGGCTATCTACTAGATTTATAGATGTAAAATTATAATGAGCTATAATTCTTTTTTTTTCTAAAATAAGGAGAATGTGAGATTTTTCTGAATTTTCTAAGTTAAGGAGAACCTAATACAAAATTCTGGACCAGGAAGTTTATGGTGGCTATCTAAAAATTTCTCACCTCCATTTCAATTCATAATAGTCTCGGTAGAGCTGCTCATTTTTATCCATTAAGTCAATGTTTTGGAACGTGATTTTCTCCATTTTCATTTCTTCTTTTTCTCTTGTTAATTTTTCAATTACTGACGGTTTCCTGTAAAATATAAGGACCAGAGAGATATTAGCCCTCTTGCAATGTAGAGGTGGGAGGAGTGGAGGAGCCCATATCTTGGGTGGCACAGGGCCGGAATGTCCCGGTTATGCTGGGGAGAGGCAGATATGATGGGAGACATGGGGTAGGCTGCTCTCGGGGAACAAGAGCTCGCTGCTTGAAAGCGATCCCTTGTTCCGGCCCCATGAGCTTAGCCCGGGGTACTGGCGACAAGCGAATCTCAGACCCTAGGCTCAGGCAGTTGATACTCAATGCCAGGTTGGTTGTAAATAAAGCTCTCCTCATCCAGGATTTACTCCTAGATGAGGAGGCTGACCTGACATGTGTGACTGAGATCTGGCTGGGCCCAGAAGGAGGAGTCCCTCTCTCTGAAATGTGCCCAGCTGGGTTGCAGGTGTGGCACCAGCCATGACCCCAGGGAAGGTGGAAGGATGAGTGGCTATTATAGCGAAAAAGACCTTCAGCCTACGCAGGCTCGCTGCTTCTAAGATTACGGGTTGTGAGGCCCTCTTTGTGAAGTTGGACCTAGGGGTTCAGGTGGGCTTGTTGCTCATGTACCTGCCTCCCAGCTGCGTGTCAACAGCCCTGCCTGTGCTTCTCGAGGAGGTAGCTGGGCTGGCAGTGGAGTTCCCCAAGCTTATTGTCTTGGTGGACATTAACCTGTTGCTCAGAGAATCCTCTGGATTGGTGCAGGAGTTTATGGCCACCATGGCAACCATAGACCTGACCGAAGTAATTTAGGGTGCAACTCATGAGGGGGCCATGCTCCTGACATGGTATTCCCCACAGAGCAGTTGAGCAATGATCTGAAATTAAGGGTCTTAAATATTTTGCCTTTGTCATTTTCTGCTACGGCTTGATTTCAAGGCTTCAATCCTCCTCTGCAGGGAGATGGAACTGATTAGGTGATTCCTTCCCAGGCGCCTGATGGACTCAGAGGGCTTTCAGAGGATACTTTCATCTGCTGGTCCATTACTCTGGGGGGGAAGAAACCATCATCTTTCAGCTGTGGCAAGGGGCACGTTTGCCTGGTGCACCAGTTGCGGCCTTATTTGGACCGTGAGTCTCTACTCACAGTCGCTCATGCCTTTATCACCTTGAGATTCAACTACTGCAATGCTCTCTACATGGTGCTACATTTGAAGAGTGTTTGGAAAATTAAAATTGTGCAAAATGCGGCCGTGCAAATGGTCATGGGCATTCCTAGACATGCCCCTCTTTCTCCAACACTACGTGGATTGCATTGGTTGCTGATTGGTTTCTGGACACAATTCAAAGAGTTGGTAATGACCTATAAAGCCATACATGGCATCGGTACTTGGCGGTACTTGTGGGACCACCTTCTGCCGCATCAATCCCAGCAATTGGTGAGGTCCCACAGAGTTGGCCTTCTCCAGGTCCCATCAACTAGACAATATCGTTTGGTGGTGCGTAGGTGAAGAGCCTTTTCTGTGGGGGCTTCTGAATCAGCTCTCCCTGGAGATTCGCTCTGCCCCCCCCCCCCACTTCATTTATGCCACCAGGCTTGGGGCAGTTAGATCTCAGTCCCCCTGGCCGACCAAATGTTTGTATGGCTGTTGTTTGAATGGGTATGACTGATTTTTAACATAATTGGGGTTTTTAGATTGTCTCTATAGTTTTAATTTAATTGGATTTGCTATTGTATTTGTATTGCATTTGTTTTTATATGTTGTAAGCCACCCTGAGTCCTTGGAGAGGGGCGGCATATAAATCCAATTAATAAAATAAATAAAATAAAAATAAACATTTCTCACCTATACAGTTCTTCTTTCAATTCATTATTTTCGTGGAGGACCTCTACTTTCTCAATGGCATATTTTTTAATTTTTGAGCTGAGACTTTCATTTTGTTTTATAATTTTTTCAATCTCCTATTATTTCTCTGAACTAATTTTCCTGTAAAATATCAAGAGCAGAGTGAAGTTAGCCCCGTTAGGTTCTTTTATTCAAATTGTGAAACTTGTTTAAAATTAAAACTAATTGAAATATTGAAGAAACGACGAGAAAGTCAGGGTTGAGTCCCATTTTCCAAAGAGAGAAAGAAAGGCAAATGGAGAGGAAGGAGGACAGAGAGTCCCATTTTCAAGAGGGAAGGAAAAAGAGAAAGAGAGAAGGCAAATGGAGAGGAAGGAGGATGGATGGATGGATGGATGGATAGATAGGAATTTTTTCCCCTCTCAGCGAGGGGGCTGCAGGAGAGGCGGGACGGGCATTCTCACTGCAGAGACCGGCGAAGGTGATTTTTAATGTTGGGTGCGCCGGCGAAGGTTTTTCTTACTTTAAATGTTCCGGGCGGATTGGCAGGGGGATGGGGAGTGCGCGCGCCCGCCCACACGCCTGACATTGAAAATCACCTTTGCCGGTCTCCGCTGTGAGAAGAACGGAGAGAGAATGAGAGAGAGTGAGAGCGACAGAGCAAGATAGAGAGAAAGTGAGAAAGAGAGAGAGAGAGAAAGGGGGGAGAGAAAGAGATAGCAAGAGAGAGAACAAGAGAGAGAAAGAGTGAGAGAAAGAAAACAAGAGAGAAAGAGTGAGTGAGAGAGAAAGCAAGAGAGAGAGAAAGAAAACAAGAGAGAAAGAGTGAGTGAGAGAGAAAGCAAGAGAGAGAGAAAGAAAACAAGAGAGAGAAAGTGAGAAAAAGAGAGAGCAAGAGGGGGAGAGAAAGAAAGAGAGAGAGAGATGAGAGAGGAAGGAAGAGAGTGTGAGAGAGGAAGAAAGCAAGCAAGAGGGAGACAGACAAAGAAAGCAAGGGAGAGAGAAGAGTGGAAGGAAGAGAGAGAGAAAGAAAGAAAGAAAGAGAAATGATAGAAAAAAGTGGAGAAAAAGAGAAATGAGAAAATATTTGAGGCTTAGAATGACAGGAAAGAGAGAGAAACAGAGAGAGAAGTGACTCTTGATTTAAAGCATATGGTAAAAGTACTTAAATAATAACAGAGGAAAAAAAACCCCAGCCCTCACCTGTTTTTATTAATAGTTATGTTTTTGGTTTTGCTGGTTGTTTTAGTTTTAATAGTAATGGATTTTGGTTTTTTTAAATTATTAATTTCTTTTAATAAAAAATAAGGGATTTTTTTCTTATTTATTTCTTGTTTGTTTGTTTGTTTGTTTGTTTATTTCTATGCGGCCCAGTCCCAAGGGGACTGCCATTCAGACACTATACTTTTCCGCCCACACCGGAAAAAAATTAGAGGGAACATTGATCACAAGAATGTTATTTTATTCTATCAGGCAAGGTGGATAAGTTCTGTGTCCCACCAGTTTTGGTTTCCACGCAGGGCTTACAGATAGGATTTAGGAAGTGTGCTTTCTGTCTCAAGATTCCTGCTTTATAAACAACCTTCCTATGAAGATTCAAACACCCTTGATCGTTTTTGGTCTCCAGTTATGGGGCTGTGGAAGCCTGCTTGTATTTGTTATGTGGATAAGGATTTTTTTTTTTTACGTGGCCCTATATACCGTAATAGCCATTTAATACTATTTAAATGTCAGGGTCAGAAATCACAGGTCTGTTGAGATGGTTGTTTTGTTCCTTAGTAAATGAATGGCCAGATTAATGGGGAATAAGAGTAAAGAATAATTGTAGCACCATCGTGTGAAGATGGTCTACATCACATGGCAGAATTGGACGGAAACAAGTTTTCTTTCCAAAGTTTCCCAGGAATGACATTAGCTTACTTTGAGGTTAGCATTAGCATTCATTTAATTAAAAGACTTTAGGTTTGCTCGGATGTCATTCCTGAAACTGCATATTACAGGACAGACATCCCATCAAAGTAAGTACTAAATTTGATGTAAAAGCAGATTTCAGAAAATGGGAGAAACGCACAAGAATGCTCAATGCTCCTAAATAGAAAATAAAAAACCGGATATTGTAGAAACAAGGATTATTGTTTTGACAATAAGGAACTGAAATAACCCACAGATTGGAAAATATGATTGCTTCTATCAAGTCATCCAAACACTTGAGTCACATGGACAACACTGTAGTTTCAGAGATTAATCACCGAGCTATTTTTAGAAAGCAATTTGCAAAACCATGAAGAAAGTTCCTACTTATTCCTACGGGATTGCTCTCACATAGTTAAAATGAATTATTTTCAGAATAACTTAAGTTACACGTAAAAACTTTTACATGAGTCAAGTTAGATAACAAATTAGAATAAACTTACTAAGTAGCAGATGATTATGGTCTATAATAAAATCTAGTGAATGAAATGAAACAAGAGGAAAATAGGATTTACTCTATGTATTTATAATATTCTTACCATTATAATCTTTTTCTGACTAGATCCTAGACTAGATCCTAAACTAGATCCTGAGCTATTTAGAAATTTCTTAATCAAGTATTGACCAGTCCTACCTTGCCTACTTCCTAGCTCAAACAATGTTGGTACTTACTTCCTAGCTCAAACAATGTTGGTACTTACCGCCATTACTGGTATGATGCATGCGCAGGTCTGCGTCGCCAGTGTGCACGATCGCATGCCCCAGCGAGATTTTGCTTCTGCATATGGAAGGAAGCAAAATCTCATGAAAGGGCATGTGCGCGTGAGATTTCAGTATTTTTTTTTGCTTCTGCGCATGCGCAGAAGCAAAATCTCACTGGGGCGCACACATGCCGGCAACACAGAGCTGCAAGCGCAGCTCCATTTTTCGCTACCGGTACACAGTGTGGCCCGTACTGGCTAGCAACCTAAAAAAACAAGTATTGTGGTGCCACAATTAATTGTTATATTGCTCCGCCTCAACTACAGACCAGAGAAAACTTAGCACATGTGCATTAAGAAGGGATTCCTCCTCTTCTTCCTCATCTCTGCTGTGAGGTGCTGGAAGTTCAGAAGTCCTGGCTGAACCTCTGCCACTGCCACCGAATCCTTACCAGCTTCCTCATTATCCAACTTGTGTGCCAGCATCACCTCATTGGCGTCATCTCGGATGGGATCCGCTACCAGCTGCACAAGCTGCTGGCTGTGTGCGTGTCACAACATATATCTACTTTTCTGCATTGGAACTTTTTGCTTACGTATTTAACAAAAATAGGTGTACTCCTATCACAAAGCACATCATAGACTGCACCTGGAGTCTCTAAGATATATGATCATGTACATGTGATTTTCAAACATCTGCTACTTTCTCCACAGATATAATGCTCTGCATTTGTGTGCAACTTGTGGTCTCAAAGTAAACCCAACAATCCTGGTGTCACCATCATGTGCAACAATGTTGGAAGAACGCTCACATCTGAATATTACCTCTGGCTGAAGACCTGCTCTATATTACAGTACTGTGAGGCAGACAGATAGAAAATGAAAAAGAATCGTAAGAGCCCGGTTTGATCAGACTAAAATCACTTTTATCCCAGGATCATGTTTCCACTATGGCCAGTGTTCTGTCTGGGTGCCCCCAGACTTCAACACCAACTGGAAAAAGCAGCCAGACACGCTGGTAAAAGCAAAAGCACTTTATAGTTTGAAAAATAAACACAGAGAAAAACCTGTTCTTCCCAACAGGCAGGCTATGAGACTTCACAGCAGAGTCCTGATGGCCAGACAATACAACAGACTTCTTGCTGGCACACCCACCACTGTAGAGAATAAGACCCACACCTTTTCCCCCCAAGGTTTCAGTATTCAAAGTCACAAACCAGAATTCCAAGACGCCAAAGATCACAGCCAGGTCCCAGGACTCCCAAAGATAATACTCCACAAGCCAGGAAGGGTGGGTCTGCCTTTTCAGAGAGCACCACACCCAAACCCAGCTGTTGCCTCTTTAGTGCTGAAAGTACCTGGCTAATTGTCCCCTTCGTTGTGTTGCTCTTCTCTGCCGGAGATCTATGATTGCTTGTGCATTTTCATCTAAGGAATCCAGGCTGCTTGCTGGGGAGAGCTCCCCCGAGGGGGACTCTGGCTGTCCTCCCTCTCCCTCAGCCTGAGATTCCTCCTCCCCGTCTGCCTGAACCTCCTGTTCCTCATCCTCCCCCTCTGAGCAGGAAGCCGGCAGAGGATCAGCCGTTCCCTGAGGGGCCTCAGACGGAATCACAACAGCCAGTCAGAAGCCTCTCAATGTATTGTGTAAGCAGCACACAGAAGCAACCGGTTCCATCTGCTGATATTCTCCATCAATCCATATTTGCAATCCATACCCATATTTGAAATCCCATTTCTTCTAATCCTGGAGGTTTTATGTGGTCATTACAAAAATATGTCATTAGTTGATTTCCCCCCTCTATGACTATATTTATCTCTCTTTTGATTGCCTTCTACTCTTATTTATTCAGGATAAAGTTGCCTTTCAAAGTTGCTTTTTCCAAAGACGGTCACATTGAAGCACAAAATAAATTGGCAAAAGTCGGCGAGTTTTGGTGATTTTCAACCTTTCTTTGCTTCTGCGCATGTGCAGAAGCAAAGAAATAGCTGAAATCTCTCACATGTGAATGTCCTCACCTGAGATTTCGGCAATTTTCACTGATTTCTTTGCTTCTGCGCATGCACAGAAGCAAATTCTTGCACGGGAGTGTGTGGACCCACATCGGCATCCGGGATTGATACGGTAGGGAAAGAAGGTAAGTGCGGCCCTTCACTGGTCTAATGTCCAGCAGTGGGTTGCGCCCGGTTCAGCCTGGTTGTCTGAACTGGTAGCAGTGGCAGTGGGAGACTCCGCCCACCCACCGAGGATTGTGCACGTGAGTGAGCATGTGAACTGGTAACAAAACCATTTAGAATCCACCACTGCTAATGTCAACAAAAAACCCCAAAGGTACAAGTACAGACTAGGTGAAACCTGGCTCAAAAACAGGAACTGTGAGAGGGAAAATCGTGCATGGAGCCACAGGTGTACCCATGTTTCGGCATGCATGAAAGCAAAAAACCCTCACCGAAACATAGGCACACCTGCGGCCCATGCACAATTTTGCTACCTCCAAAGGAAGAAGAACATACGAGCCGCGGCAGTGAGCGCAATTTAGCATTCTGGCTCGTAGCCCACCACTGGACCTAGAGGACATTCCTTTTCTGCCATAGCATCCACCTTGTGCACATTCTTCCTCCAGATATCAGGATGGCCCCACACCCTGTTGGCCTTTCATAAAGCCATGAAGGCCTGGTTCTGGGCTCAGGGAACCAGCTTCTTTGTTGTACTAATAATTTGGGTTGGATGTTTTTCAACTGCATTGTATTTTAATTTTTGCAATGTTTTTTAATTTTGTTCACCATTAAGAGTGATTTGTTGAGCTACACTACTATACAAACTGAATAAATACATGATCATTAAGCTCATGGCTTCTGGCTAATTTCCACATCAGCTAGAAGCCAACATTTTATGTTTTGGAACAACAAAAATATAATTCCACTTTTCCAATCACCTTTTATTTGGCCCAAAGGCAGCTATCTCCATGTCCAGTCAACGAAGCAGCGGAAGTGATGTGCCGGTGTCTGGAGGCTGTTGGGGCCTGGATGGGTGTCAACAGACTCAAACTCAACCCGGATAAGATGGAGTGGCTGTGGGTTTTGCCTCCCAAGGACAATTCCATCTGTCCGTCCATTACCCTGGGGGGGGGGGGGAAATTATTGACCCCCTTGGAGAGGGTCCGCAACTTGGGCATCCTCCTCGATCCACAGCTCACTTTAGAGAACCATCTTTCAGCTGTGGCGAGGGGGGCGTTTGCCCAGGTTCGCCTGGTGCACCAGTTGCAGCCCTATCTGGACCGGGACTCATTGCTCACAGTCACTCATGCCCTCATCACCTGGAGGTTCGACTACTGTAATGCTCTCTACATGGGGCTACCTTTGAAAAGTGTTCGGAAACTTCAGATCGTGCAGAATGCAGCTGCGAGAGCAGTCATGGGCTTATCTAGGTATGCCCATGTTTCGCCATCACTCCACAGTCTGCATTGGCTGCCGATCAATTTCCGGTCACAATTCAAAGTGTTGGTTATGACCTTTAAAGCCCTTTATGGCACCGGACCAGAATATCTCCGAGACCGCCTCCTGCCGCACGAATCCCAGCGACCGATTAGGTCCCACAGAGTGGGCCTTCTCCAGGTCCCGTCAACTAAACAATGTCGGTTGGCGGGCCCCAGGGAAAGAGCCTTCTCTGTGGCGGCCCCGACTCTCTGGAACCAACTCCCCCCAGAGATTAGAACTGCCCCTACTCTCCCTGCCTTCCGTAAACTCCTTAAAACCCACCTTTGCCGTCAGGCATGGGGAAACTAAAACACCTCCCCCAGGCATGTACAATTTATGCATGGTATGTTTGTGTGTGTGTGTGTGTTAGTATATTGGGACTCTTTTTAAACTTTTTAAATATTTAAATTTATTTGGATTTGTTACGATTTGTTGTGTCTTGTTGTGAGCCGCCCCGAGTCTGCGGAGAGGGGCGGCATACAAATCTAAATAATAAATAATAAATAAAATAAAAATAAATAATAAATATCTTTTTGGTTTTCTTTGTAAAGTGGTATGGACTGATTTGTGCACTCAACTTCCCTCATTCCAGTGTTGAAAAATGACTGACAGATGGTTGTTGTGCTAGAAAACTGACAGTTATCTTAGGCCAGAAAGAGGGGGGAGAAATAGAGTAAGAGCACATTCTTGTAATTAGCTAATGGGGTAAAATATTTAACCTTACACAACTGAACCAGCATGTTGCTAAGTATGCAAGGATGGGGATAGTTAATTAGTTAACAGCAAAGACATGAATGTTGTTTGTTCCAGGAAGGAAGAATGATAAATTAGCACTGAGATTGAACTGCTTTAATGTCCCATGTAGGCACTTTACTCATTAAAGATTAAAGATTGCAATTTGTTTTGGGGCAAAAAACCCCCTGAATCATCAAAAGACACAGGTGTAAAATAAATCCCGTCTTAACCCTAAAAGTCAGTTACAACAGCATCAGAATTAAAAAAAAAAAAGAAGATGTTTCAGCCTTTAGGGTTCCCAGTTTGTTCCACTGGATAGATGCCACCTGCTCTTGGGCCAAATCTATAAAGGGTCTAGTATTAAGTTCTTTTAATTACAGTGGTACCTCGAGATACGAGTTTAATTCGTTCCGGACCTGGGCTCTTAAGTCGAGCAGCTCTTATCTCGAACGACTTTTCCCCATAGGAATTAATGTAAATAATTTTAATTGGTTCCAGCCCTCAAAAAACTCACAAAGTTAGTCTAAATTATGCAGAAAGACATGTTTTTAATGAAGAAATGTACATGTACATATAAATGAATAATGAAGTTTCTTTCACTTAACTTGTAAACTTTCTTAAACTTTTAAATTTACATATGTTCAACTTCTCTGCCACCCAATCCTGTAGGACAGAGGTCCCCAACCCTTTTTGCACCAGGGACCGGCTTTAAGCGATCAAGAGAGGAATGGGTGAATGAATGGACGGAGGGTGGGAAGGAAGCAAGGAAACTTATGAAAGGGGAGAGTAAGAGAGGAATGAGTGAAGGGAGGGAGGGAGGGAAGAAGGTGGGAAGGAGAAAGAAAAGAAGAAATAGAGGAAGGGAAGGTAAAAGAGAGAAAGAAAAAGAGCAAGAAAGAAAGAAAGAAAGAAAGAAAGGGGGAAGGGACAGGAACAGAGGAAGGAAGCAAGGAAACTTATGAAAGGGGAGAGTAAGAGAGGAATGAGTGAAGGGATGGAGGGAGGGAAGAAGGTGGGAAGGAGAAAGAAAAGAAGAAATAGAGGAAGGGAAGGTAAAAGAGAGAAAGAAAAAGAGCAAGAAAGAAAGCTGCAAGCACCCCCCCGAGCCCCCCAGGCTGGCTGCAACCTTTTAAAACACGCGCGCCGCTTCGCAGCTGTCTCCTGAAGCCGAACGCGGAAGTTAGCGTTTGGCTTCAGGAGACAGCTCCTTGGCGCTTGTATCTCGAATTTGGGCTTGTAAGTAGAACAAAAATATCTCTCCCCTCCCAGCTCTTATCTCGAGTTGCTCTTAAGTAGAGCAGCTCTTATGTCGGGGTTCCACTGTATTGCTTTTTGTTACATTTACATTTTTTAAAAACTTTTTTACTTTGTTTCTAAATGGTGGCAATTTTGTAAGTGGGTTCACTTTAACTGTTCTGTAGAGGTTACTAGGGCGTTCAGTAAATGCCAACACTTAAGTACAGTGGTACCTCTATTTAAGAACGCCTCTACTTAAGAACTTTTCTAGATAAGAACCGGATGTTCAAGATCTTTTTCCCTTTTCTTAAGAACCATTTTCTACTTAAGAACCCGAGGCCGGAAAGGTTTCCCAGGGAATTTGAGAGCGGCACGAAGGCCTGGCCAGTTTCCTGCCATTCCCCCTTTAATCCTGAAATCTCGGGCTTTACTGGACTGCCAGAGGAGCCTTTCGGTGGCGCTTAAGGAGGCTTTGGCAGTCCAGAGTGAACGAAGCATTTTCCTTTCTCTGGGCGCTTGGAGAGGGAATAAACCTCTGCCAGCGCCCAGAGAAAAGAAATGCTCCCTTCACTCTGGGCAGTGACTGTCCTCCTCCTCTTCTTCCTCCTCCTCCTCCCACCCAGATTCTGAGCTTTTATTTCTTTCCTAATGGGTTTGCATGCATTATTTGCTTTTACATTGATTCCTATGGGAAAAAATTATTCTACTTACAAACTTTTCTACTTAAGAACCTGGTCACGGAACAAATTAAGTTCTTAAATAGAGGGAAAACTAAGAATATCTATGGATCAGGCGCGGGTTCCACTTACCTTTGCTACTGGTGCGCATCGTGATGTTGCACGAATGCAGGTGCCACACTCATACACGCGTGTCCCTTCCTGCAATTTCACTTCCGGACATGCTCAGAAGGTGGTTTCAGGCCGAAACACAGCTGTGGACCCACTCAGCTGTGCTTCGGATGAAGAAATATAGGTGGGTATTAACGTGCGGGCAGGAGGGGTGGCTTTTTCCACAGTAGAGGAGAAGAAGCCATGCAAACAACAACCAAAAAAATCACTGAAAATTCCAAAAAAAGAGAGATGGTGGAAAGCACAGACCGGCAAAGACAGAGTCTGATCTATGACACCTAAATTACATTACCAGCAGGTTGCTAACAGTTTGGGTGATCTGGTCCGAACCGGGAAGAACCCACCCAGGCGGAACAGGGGGCATGCCATTCCGTTGACGGAAATGGAGCGTGTAGGCTCACTCCATTGCCGTCGGATGTGCATGCGCTGTGCATGCGCAATGGCGCAATTGTGGTAAAAATTAACGGGTTTTTTGCTTGAACGCATGCAGAAGGAGATTTCTTGCTGCCACGCCTAGAGCAGCAGCTGGGGCCAGCAGCAAAAGCATCTTGCCCCAGCTCCGGTCATGTGGCCTGCTCTTTGATCTCCTGGGCCACAGGAGAGATGCCTGCAGTGTGGGAGAGCACAGAATAGGCCGTGCGGCCAGAATTGGGGCCACCCACCCTGCTCCCTGTGCCATAGCCCCTGCAGGAGGTGATCCAGGTAAGCGGGGCGAGGGGCCTGGCGAGGGGAGTGAGGGCAAGGGGCACGGCGGAGGGAGAGAGGGTGAGCGGCGCAGCGAGCGAGGGTGAGCAATGCAGCGGGGGAGTGAGGGCGAGTGGTGCAGCGAGGGGAGCATGCATGGAAGCAAAAAATCCCGGAAATAATGCACACGTCTTTGCACAATATTTAGCTTCTGCACATGCACAGAAGCCAAACTGTGCACCAGGCACGGGTGCATGCCAGGTGCGCTTGCAGTGGTGCGCTCCCAGTGTGTTCCGGTAGGACTGTGGTTGGTAGCCTGCCCCTGAACCTATGGATGCTACTCTAGTCTCCTACCTTAAAATTACTGTTCCTTCTTATTATATGTAGCTTTCAATATGCTACAAAATGCTGCAGAATTTGCCCAATTCCTCATATTTCTTCCCTCATCTGTGTCTCCAGATATTTCCTCAAGAAGATGAAAGTGTAATCTAGAAATTGCACAAGCCCTTTCCATCCTGGAGGTAATAAGCAATCAGGAGGAAATGACTTTTAATACAATCAATTGCATTCGATTAAGGAAAATGTAAAGTCATCTTTGAGTCACATTTGACTCCTGATGATTCCAGGAAATTGTCTATATAATGGTCTCATCAGTAATAGAGAAGTGATTTGTTCCTGTCTTCTCCAAGATATTTTCCCACCTCCTAGAAAAAACATATAGCCCTGGGATTTTCCAGTGGGCTACCATCCAAATACGCACCAGGCCCCAAGTCAGCTAAATATTGCCACTTGATTGTCAGTTTATTCAACTCCATCAGAGCCAGATAACACCTGGGTTCACACATCACACTAAACCAGTGGTTTTCAATATTTGCAACTTTAAGCTTGATGGTCTTCAGTTCCCAGAATATACTGGCTAGGGAATTCTGGGAATTGAAGTTTATTTACTTTGAAGTTGCCATGGTTAAGAAACACTTTTAAGTCAGGAATTTGAAATATTAGTTTAATAATAATAATAATAATAATAATAATAATAATAATAATAATTTATTAGATTTGTATGCTGCCCCTCTCCGAAGACTCGAGGTGGCTTACCTAATAAGCTACAGTGTTAGCTGGTTTAGAATGCCATGATCCATCCTTCCTTCCTTCCTTCCTTCCTTCCTTCCTTCCTTCCTTCCTTCCTTCCTTCCTCCCGCAAAGGAAGGACATATAGACTCTACTTTAGGTAGCAAATAGGCTCTACTTTAGGTAGCAAAATGACTTAGGATGGTCCTGATCAAGGTGAACCAACTCTTTTGTTTCAGCTTCTTATACACTGCTCAAAAATAAATAAATAAAGAGAACACTTAAATAACAGAATATAACTCCAAGTAAATCAAACGTCTGTGAGATCAAACTGTCCACTTAGGAAGCAACAGTGATTTACAATCAATTTCAAATGCCGTTGTGCAAATGGAATAGTTGTGCAAATGAAATATTCAATGAGAATATTTCATTCATTCAGATCTAGGATGTGTTATTTGAGCGTTCCCTTTATTTATTTATTTTTTGAGCAGTTTATATGCCCTAGGGCAGTGTTTCCCAACCTTGGCAACTTGAAGACAGCTGGACTTCAACTCCCAGAATTCCTTCCTTCCTTCTGGGAGTTGAAGTCCAAATATCTTCAAGGTGCCAAGGTTGGGAAACACTGCCCTAGGGTCCCATTGACAAAAAGCCAGCAATGCTGCAAAAATACTACCAGCGAGTCTCAGGGTTCATTCAGCTGTTTGACACTGTTTTACGCTTAGCCCTCCCCCTCTTGCAGAACGGAGCCAAAAGCATAGAGCGAACTACAGGTTCCAGCATGCTTTTGCCTTTAGCATGCCGATGAACGGTCGGTGTGTAAGAGCGAACTGTGCTTATTTGCTTTTGTTGGATCCTGAATCCATGTAAGATTCGGATCACTGGTTGTTAAGTGCGAAATGAATGTACCGATGTTGCTTTCCAGTAATCATTTCCCTCTGTTCTGTTGCCAGCCCTCGATATAGGATATAGGATAAAAAACTTTTAAAGTTTTTTGGTGTTTTTTTTTTTTAAATTATAATTTATAATAAAAAGAATTATTAAAAAACTTTATAATAGGTTTTTTAATAATTATTTTTTTGGGGGGGAAATCTCTTCAGATACATGGCTGTCTTTTTCCTTTAAACCGATCTAATCACTTTAATAACTTAAATACACTTTGGCTCTATTTTGGCTTCACCTGTAGTGATACAGTCAAAGATAGTACAGTACAGTAGATCTTTCTCAGTGCTAAAACAAGATTTCATTAGACTCACAAATTGCTATGCAACATAGTACAGCCACAAGAGATCACTGATAAATTATCAATCAAGATTGGCAAATTCTCTTTATAATTTCTTAACACTGCAACATGTAGCCTCTGTATAACATCAGTAAATTTTAGGATACTTTTCTTACGGCATTTAGTAGCCATACTTAAAATTCATAGCCCTTATTAACAAGATGATTTGTGATGCTAATGAAGCTGTTTTCTAAACTCTTTTGTAATGTTTGAGCTGTTATAAAAATTGCTTTTCTGTTCATTTAGCACTTCAAATAATCTAGGCTAAATTACACATTGTCAGAAATTGATGCTGGGAATTGAGAAATTAAAGTGCCAAGATACAAGAGTCCTTTTGGAGAATGCTGATTTATTTTATTGATTGATTGATCAAATTTATGTAGCCAAGAAGTAACTGGGCTGCCTATCATTAATTATCTATCATCTCTGAGAAGGAAATTTCAACAAGGTGTTTTCCACTAAGCCCAATTTAGCGAGTTTAGTAATTGATATATGCAACTGGGCTCCAAATTACATTCAGATTCAAATGTGTGGAAACAGTTTTTCAGAAATTCTAGTCATAAAATATTTATAATTGTATAGGTAAGAACTAGAATTCTCAATTGGATTTAGAAAAAAATGGAAAAACGACAGTTCACAATATATGGCTTTGATTCACAGGCCATGCAATAACTATAGTTTTCAAGTGTAAGATTATGTTGAGTTATCTGCTATATAAAATAGACAATGCTATCATTTGAACATCCAGAAGCTATAGCAAATCTAACAGCGCCCCCAGTCTGCACAATTGATTGCACAACAGAGTGGAAGTAGATGGGCAACACATCCAGGGGTGGGCTATTGCCCGGACGGGGAGAGGAGGGACACAGTGGGGTAGTGAAAATGGAGCTCCACCTCAGAGCACCCAATTTGCACTGAAAGATGTTGAAAGAAAATGCAGGGTGTCCTGCAGAAGCAATGCCCATATTGTGGTAGTAAAAATTTTGGTAGCCCTTCACTGAACACATCTATCAATCAATCCTAATCCGAGCAGATGATATGCCCAGTTCTGGGTCAAGTTGTTGATGAGTTATTGGATTTATTTGAAGTGAATCTTTGTACAATTTTTAACTCTGCCAAGATTCAAGATTGAACGTTTATAAGCTCTTTGGCACAGATATTGGTTTGGTTTAATGTGATAATCCAAAGAAAATAATAGTAATTATAATATAATGTGTCTTTCATTATCATTCAATAACCATTGTGAAGTCTAGCTCCAAAGATCTGAAATAAAATAAAATTTATTGGAATTATATGGAACTTTGTGTGCACGATGAGTCAAATATTCAATTCCTAAAATGCAATATGAGCAAGTTAAATAGTCCCAAAAGCCATCTATTTTGCCTGAAGAATTCCACTTTTATAATTTGTATTTTCATTTGAGTATGGGAATTATAATCCAGGACAGGACAGGAAAAAGTCAACTCTGTTGGTTGGCCTTATTTACCTTGCATTTCTCTGATCTGCCTTTTTGGGATGTTTCATCCATAAAATAATTCAGAGCCTCAATGGCTCATTGGACATTTCAGGAAGATGAAAGTCCTCAATATTTTTGAACAGGCTTCTACAATGGAGAATTCCCTTCATGTATGATGTGTCTTGGAGTTACAAGTCCAGTGCACATGGAGGCCACCAGATTGGGTACAGCTTCTCTAAAAAAACCTAGGCTTTATATGACCTTAACTGTTTTATTAAATATGACACGGCGCCTATGCTTTGTTTTTATTGATTTATGTCATGTTCATTAGTTGCTTGAAAGTGTACTCCTTTGTTGTAGATTGTGTAAGTCTACCAACACTGAGCAATACAGCAGAAAACCCATAAACACCAGGGGCAAATTTCAGATGGGCACTAGTAAGGCTAGCCAAACAGGGTTAGCAGCATGTTTAATGACAAGTCACTTTAATCCAGTACAGTGATACCTTGTCTTACAAACTTAATTGGTTCCGGGATGAGGTTCTTAAGGTGAAAAATTTGTAAGATGAAACAATGTTTCCCATAGGAATCAATGGAAAAGCGATTAATGCGTGCAAGCCCAAAATTCACCCCTTTTGCCAGCCGAAGCGCCTGTTTTTGCACTGCTGGGATTCCCCTGAGGCTCCCCTCCATAGGAAACCCCACCTCCGGACCTCTGTGTTTTTGCAATGCTGCGATTTCACTGAGAATCCCCTCACTGTGAAACCCCACCTCTGGACTTCCGTTGCCAGTGAAGTGCCCATTTTTGCGCTGCTGGGATTCCCCTGCTGGGATTCCTTGCAGCATCACAAAAACACGGAAGTCCTGAGGTGGGGTTTCCCATGGAGGGGAGCCTCAGGTGAATCCCAGCAGCGCAAAAATGGGTGCTTCGCTGGCAACGGAAGTCCAGAGGCGGGGCATCCCAGCGGCGGCGGTGGGTTTGTAAGGTGAAAATAGTTTATAAGAAGAGGCAAAAAAATCTTAAACCCCGGGTTTGTATCTCGAAAAGTTTGTATGACGAGGCATTTGTAAGATGAGGTATCACTGTACTCCACACTCAACGTGTAGTCGTCAATGGAACTGCATCTACATGGAGGGACATATACAGTGGGGTACCCCATGGATCTGTTTTAAGGCCAGTACTCTTCAACATATTCATCAATGATGTGGATAAGCGTATAGGTTAGGTTAGGTTAGGTTTATTGGATTTATATGCCGCCCCTTTAGATGAAGAACTCATCAAATTTTCGGACAACACCAAGCTAGCAGGAATAGCCAACACTTCAGAAGATAAGCTTAAGATATAGAAGGATCTTGATAGATTTGAATTTGGACATTATCTAACTAAATAAGTGAGCAAAAAACCCAACATAGTTCTAGGCTGCATAAAGAGAGGGATAGAATCAAGATCATACAAAGTGTTAATACCACTTTATAATGCCTTGGTAAGGCCACACTTGGAATATTGCATTCAGTTTTGGTTGCCACAACTTTAAAAAAAATGTTGAGACTCTAGAAAGAGTGCAAAAAAGAGCAACAAAATGATTAGGGGACTGGAGGCTAAAACATACAAAGAATGGTTGCTGGAGCTGGGTATGTCTAGTCTGATGAAAAGGACTAGGGGTGACATGATAGCAGTGTTCCAATATCTCAGAGGCTGTCACAAAGGAGAGAGTCAAGCTATTCTCCAAAGCCCTGACGGTAGGACAAGAAGCAATGGGTGGAAACTAATCAAGGAGAGAAGCAACTTAGAACTAAGGAGAAATTTCCTGATACCTAAAACAATCAATGGAACAACCTGCCTCCAGAGGTTGTAAATGCTCCAACACTGGAAGTTTCAAATAAGAGATTTGATAACTATTTGTCTGAAGTGGTGTTGGCTTTCCTGCCTAAGCAGGAGGTTGGACTAGAAGACGTCCAAGATCCCTTCCAGCTCTATTATTCTATTTTTTCTCTTCACAAATTCCATTTTATAACAAAACATATACGCCTTAAAATATATCAATAAGATATATATACATTTTCAATATTTCATAAACCAATATCTTATTTTGCACCCTTTTCAACTCTTATTCTTCAGTCTGACCCAACACTCCTCTCTCTCAACCTTCATCCCCTTCCTACTTTCTTACTCCTTCTCTCCCCTTTCTCCTTCCCTCCATTCATCCTCTATTAACACTCTATATTTTCTACTTCTTTTCACTCCTCTAACTTCCCCTTCTACTTCCTCTTCCTCCCTCTAATACCGTTCCCTGAGTGTCTCCTATCCTCACTCAATTTATATTTGACAAACTGATATTATGTTCCTTATTTTCATACTAGCGGTGCCACTTCTCAAATTATTATTTTTGTTTCATTGCTATGTTTATAATTTGTATAACCTTGGCATATGTTACATGACTCTAATGTCACCTAATCCCCTAGTTTTGTCTCCTGGGCCAACCACCAATTAATTCAATTTTTATTCTTAAAATATTGCTATAGCTTAATTTTTTTCACTAATTATCATTTCTTGTGGAGCTCTATTATTCTATTCTTTTCTATTCTATTCTATTATTTGTTTGTTTTTGTCAAGTACATATTGGTAGTATACAAAGATATAACAATGTTTATATACATGATACTAATAAGAGAGGAAACATTAGTACAGGGGACAGAAAGCATGCTGGTGCACTTATGCACGCCCCTTACTGATATCTTAACAATCAGAAGTCAACAGTGGATAGTCTAAGGGTAAAGTTTTGGGGGTTAGATGATGATACTAGAGTCAGGTAGTGAATTCCATACATTAACTACTCGGTTATGAAAGTCATATTTCCTGCAGTCAAGTTTGGTGCAGTTTACTTTAAGTTTGTATCTGTTATGTGCTCATGTGTTGTTGTGTTTGAAGCTGAAGTAGTTGTTGACAGGAAGGATGTTGTAGTAGATGATTTTATGGGCTATACTTAGGTCGTGTTTTAGCTGACATCGATCTAAGCTTTCTAAACCTAGGATTGTAAATCTAGTTGCGTAGGGTATTCTGTTGTGAGTAGAGGAATGGACATATTTCTGGACATTTTCTAGAGTGTTTATGTCCAAAATGTGATGCGGGTTCCAGATAGATGAGCTGTATTTAAGGATTGGTCTGACAAAAGTTTTGTATGCTCTGGCTAGTATGAGATTACCGGAGCAGAAGCTATGTAGGATTAGGTTAACAACTCTTGAAGCCTTTTTGGCGATGTCCTTGCAGTGGGCTTTGACACTTAGGGCATTTAATATTTATTTATTTTATTTATTTATTTTGTCCATTTCCTGAGTGGCTCCTATCCTCACTCAATTTATATTTGACAGACTGATATTATGTTCCTTATTTTCATACTAGCCTTTCATATTAGCCTTGGAATATGAGTATTCCAAGGTCCTTAGCGAGTGAGGGTTGTCTGCAAGGTGTTGTTTATTCAGCCTGTATTTGGTGATCTATTTGCCAATGTGTAGGACAGAGCATTTGTTGGTTGAGATTTGGTCCGGAGAGAGACAAAGGCAGCTGAGAATCGGAGCGAGGGAACTCAGATGCCGCCTTCTCTCCAAACAACCCGTCAGGCCTGCTGCGGTTTGCGGCCGGGCGGGGCGGCTGACTGGCCTCGGATTTCTCCTTGCCTTTGGGCGAGGAGGAGGAGGAGGCGGCTGACGAGGCTGGCGGCAGAAGCCGGCCTCGGTCACGTGGTGCCGGCGCAGAGGAGCAGCTTCTGCCTCCTGCAATTTTCCGCCGGCTGCTCATCGCCCGGCTTTTTCTGGGGATGCTCCCCAGACGCGGCTTTGTGGTAGCAGAGTCAGGCCGACGTCTTGCGTCGCTTCGCCTTTGCCGCGCGGCTCAGCTGACTCTTCTGCCCGGCGGCGATGTAAGGCAAGCCCGGCGCTCGCTCCCTCGCTCGCTTCGAGGAACCAGCTTCACCTGCTAGGGCTGAAGTAGGAGGTTTTTTTAAAAAAAAGTCCCTCCCCTGCCCGGCTGTAGGAGTTCAAGGGGCGGCCTTTCTTTTGGGAAGGTGAGTCTGGGGTCGGCGGCCGCTTCTGTCCTTCCTTGGGATGGCGGGAGGAAGGGGCTTCCTGAGCACAGAGAGAGGCGAAAAAAATGGGGCTGCTTCGGATGGGATCCGCCTCTGAATTATGGAACTAGGCCATCGAGAGGGTCTGACCGTGTTTTTAAGGCAGACCCTTCCCGGCGACGAAGCTTGCTTTTTTGTGGTGGCCCCGATAATCTTTCGACGACGGACCAATAAAGGACGAAGCGGTAAAATTCCAGGACTGAGAGCTGTGGCTGGAAGGAGGAAGAGAGCAACGTATTGAACTGAATTGAATTTTTCTAAGCCTTTCTGCTGAACTAAAAAACCTCTTCTCCCTCTTGATTGGGTGATTTTTTGAGTATTTTTAAAATAATAAGAAGAATAATTTAATATTTATTTAATATCACGTTTGTTCATTTTTCTCAAAAGGGATGCTTTATTTGGGACAAACTCTTAAGTTTGCATCCTCCCACTTTTGCTGCTATGTGAAGGGAATGATTTTTCTAAAATTGCATGCTGATTGATTGATTTGACTGACTGACTGACTTTTTATGGTTTGGGTTGTTTTTTTAAATTTATTTATTTATTATTTAGATTTGTATGCCGCCCCTCTCCACAGACTCGATTATAAATTATAATAAGATTATAATTTAAATTAACTGGATTTGGGACGTTATATATTGTTTCATTATGTGTTGTAAGCCACCCTGAATCTTCGGGGAGGGGTGACATAAAAGTCCAATTAATAAATAAGAAATAAATAATATGATGCCCAACTCCTGAAGGACTCTGGGCGTAAATGCATATGCCATCTAAACATGAAGGTGGCATCCTTTTTTCCTTCAGAAATTATACTTTCACTCCGATAGCAATGTGTATAGAAGCGATCGACTGTTAAAAACTAATTTAATTCATCAGTGGAAGCCTATGTTGACTTAATGGAAATATTCATTATTCTAATTAAGGTTAAGTTCTTAGATAGATGGGCATTGCTTTCAATTCCTCCTTAGATAAATGAACATTTTAAAAAGTTTCTTCAATTGGAAGTCTTCTGGATTTGGGGAGGTCTTCTGGAGTCTGCAGAGAGGGGCGGCATACACATTTAATAAATAATAATAATAAATATTAATAATAATAATCAAATCCCTTCCTTCCCATTCAAATAAATTACCGGTATATGAAAGTTATATGAATGTGTTGCTGTCGTATGTTTTATTGTGGAGGTAATATTAAATCTATATGCCCTTTCTTTGTACAGTAGATTTCTTTTTAGGTAAATGGTGTTAAGTTTCTTCAACTGGACAACTTAGAGAGTTCTTAAATTAAAAAAAACTCTGGATGATGCTAAAATATGTTCCTTCCATTCAGATTAAAATTGCTATGGAATTATTGTTGCCTTATGTTACATTATAGAAGTAATGTTAATTTTATATGTCCTTTCTTTGAAATCATTTTAATGAATGATACTATGTTATTGGTTATGCAGATGAATCATGGCTATTTATCATTCCCATAAACATGATGATGCTGAATAACTACAAAGAAAAAAAATCCACATCTTTCTGGAGGCTTATTTTTTATTTAAAGGATAGTTGAATAATTTTCAAAATTGTGGAAAAAGTTAAAATACTGTACTTGCATATCTAAGTGAATGAACAAAAGCTTTCTAGAACTTTGTTTTTAACTTCAACTGAGTGGTGAAAGTTAATCATAGCCCCTTTTTCAAATTCATCTGGCTTTTTAATTTTAGCTTGGAACAGTTCAGTTTTTTGAAATGGATTTTAGTTATAGGGTATGATATAATAATCATCAGTGGCTAGTATTGAGACAGTGTCAGAAATTTAGATTCTGCTTCTATGAGACACTCGTATAGTAGTGTTGACAAACCATAGATGGCCAGCTAAATCTACCACTCTAATTTAATTTATAAACCTACTCTGAACTTCCTAAACACAAATCTAATAAATACATGAAAAATATACTAATTGTATTGAATTGAAAAGTATGACCAACTAAATCAAAATTTCAACAAATCTTGTCTAGTTGAACAGTGGAGTAGGGCGTACTTGTATTTACCACTTAGAAACACTTGGTCTGTGAAGGATCTCATGTGTAGACTAGCTGAAAAAAAACCTAGAATGCAATGGCAAGACCATTTCCATATTGTAGCCGGGTGTGGGCTACTGCACGGACCGGGGCGGGGGGGGATGCAGTGGGGGTAGCAAAAATGGAGCTCCAGCCCAGAGCATCCAATTTGCACTGAAAGATGATGAAAGGAAATGCAGGGCGTCCTGCATAAACAATGCCCACAGTGTGGTAGTAAAAGGTTTGGTAGCCCTTCACACTGATTGTAGCCCTCCACCCCCCCCACACAAAACCCCACTTTATGAATCTACCTATGTTGTCATCAGGAATAAAATTCAACTCAAGGATTTGATTACCGGTATAATATTGCCTTCCCGTTCTTTGAAAATTTTTCTGAATTCTGATTATTTTATTTATTTCTTTATTTCTTTTATTTTATTTATCATACAAATATAGTATTGTATTGTAGTATGTTTAACATAATATAAGTATAAAGTAGAGATAGAAAAGATAAAGAGACATTAGGACAGGAACGGTAGGCACAAAGGTGCACTTATGTACACCCCTTACAGACCTCTTAGAAAAGGGCAGAGGTCTATTGTAGATAATGTAAGGTTGAAGATTTTGGGATTGGGGGAAGAAACAACAGAGTGAATTCCAGGCCACTCTATTGCTGAAATTGTATTTTCTGCAGTCTAGTTTGGAGCAATTTACATTTAGTTTGTATCTATTGCATGCTCTTGCGTTGTTGTTGTTAAAGGTGAAGTAGTCGCCAACAGGGAGTAGTACATTGTGATGTATGATTTTATGAGCAACAGTTAAATCAGTTCGGAGGCGGCGTATTACTTTCAAATGATGATACCAAAAATGGACTGTATATTCACTAATTAACTCTGTGCATATAGTTACTTCCTCTGGCTCTGATTTGGCAATTGAAATCAATAAAGAAAATGTTTAGCATTATATTTGATAAGTTGACTGCAACATTTATATAAATAATTTGGATTTGCATGGGTTTTGCTGTATCTTATGAGATTATGAGCATCCCTGTTGGGTTGGCAGTATTACAGGATCGATATGACATTAATAATCCTGTGGAATAGACAGTCACCTTGCACAAATATGATAGGTCCCACAAAATAATTTAATACAGTATATGAAAATATTTTTGTACTGCTTTAGAATGAGCACAAAATTACTTCCCGTTTAAATGCCAGTGTCAAATGAGATAACAATGATTTTCCTCCCATTTATCTTAATATATCAATTGTGCATTGGTGCTTTTTGAAAGAGAAAGAGATGAATTGAGGAATCTGCCACATATAATATAGATCCTGGACCAGGGAAGAGGAGGGAAAGAGAAGGGAAGTGAGCTACTGCTTTATAGATTAACTTCTTTGTCCTTCGTATGCGTAGGAATCTGTTCCCCAAATATTGCTTCTTGTGTTTTTCATAGCAATACCAGTAATGCAATTATATTTCTTGAGCACCATACAATTCTCAATAATAAATTCTTTGAATTTAGTTAACCTGGTTTTCTGGTATCTTCAGTATTAAAGATGTTGATAATACCTTGTCTTCATTCTCACAGTGGATCTACTTCCTATCTATTGTCTTTCTACCCAGACATGAATGGAAGAAAGCTCCATTTTTCAGATGAGAGACCTGCCTCTGAGCACACTTATTTTGGAATGGAGCCACACTGGCTTTTAACATTGTTGTTGTCCTCTAACAACAATTTGTAATACATTAAGGCCAATGTTGCAAATACAGAACTAAATAATTCACATGCCTTCTGTGAGAGGGTCAATAGAATTAGAAGGAAGTTTAAGCAGATTCTGTGACATCTGTACTCTAAGAGCAAACAGAATATATTGTAATTTCTAGGGTTCCTAATACTAAAAAGCCCAGGAAGTTGTTTATGGAACTCCCTCAATGTGCTAAAGTTTCTTAGCTCAAGGAATTGGATTTAAAAATTGGTTTGTTCTGTGACTTTTCTCTGAAAGTGTGATCTGTATGACGGTAAGACATAGAATGGAGTTCCATATAATATACATGTCTTAAAGCAGTGTTTTTCAACCAGTGTGCCGCGACACACTAGTGTGCCGTGAGACATAGTCAGGTGTGCCGCGAAGCTCAGAGAGAGAAAGAAAACAAAAGAGAGAGAAAGAAAGAAAACAAGAGAGAGAAAGAAAAAAAGAAAGAGAGAGAGAGAGAGAAAGAAAGAGAGAAAGAAAACAAGAGAGAGAAAGAAAGCAAGAGAGAGAGAAAGAAAGCAAGAGAGAGAAAGAGAGAAAGACAGAGAGAGAGAAAGAAAGAGAGAGAAAAAAACAAGAGAGAGAGAGTGAGAAAGAAAAAGAGAGAGAGAGAGAAAGAGAGAGAGAAAGAGAGAGAGAAAGAAAGAAAGAGAGAAAGAAAGAAAGAGAGAGAGAGAAAGAGAGGGAGGGAAGGTGGGAGAGAGAAAGACATAGAGAGAGGTAGGGAGGGAGAGAGAAAGAGAGCAAAAAAGAGGAAGGAAGGAAGAGAGAAAGAAAGAGGGATGGAGAGAAAAAAAAAGAAGGGAGAGAAAGAGGGTGGGAGAGAGAAATAGAGCGAAAGGAAGGAAGAGAGAGAAACATTTTTAGCCCCCCCCCCCCCACTCAATGTGCCCCAGGGTTTTGTAAATGTAAAAAATGTGCCATGGCTCAAAAAAGGTTGAAAATCACTGTCTTAAAGAACCCAGTTATTATTTATTGGACTTCTAGACCATTCAGAAGCCGTGATTCTCAGCCATTTTATGATGGTGCAGAAATCAAGCAAGAGCCAAGGATAAATGTGCACGTAAGAGAGGGGGAGGATGGGAGAAATGTCGAAGATTTTTTTGAGAAATAACTCGTGAAACAATATCCTGTAAAATCTTAACAGGAAAACTGATAAACAAAATAATGTGTTTATGGAAAAAACCTCCTTATGTTTGGTTCCAAAAATAGTGCTTTCTATGATAGGAACATGAGAACTGTGGGAGAACACATTTTTCTTCACTGTTAATATCTTTTTCACTGCTGTGATTAGTTGATGAAATAACATCAATGGGCTATAAGTTGGCATGGAAGGTGCTGTAATACTTGTAGTTTAGAGTTGAAACTCTTGTTGTTAAAGGAGACAATCACACCTTGAGTTTTAGATATGCTCACAAATACATGCATAGCATTTTTGGTTAATCATTCCAATATTGCTAATGTTTTTTTCTATTCCAGCAATGGAAAATCCTGAAGTGCTTGTAGGCAGCTGCAGTACTCAGGATGATGAACATTTATACAATGTAAAACATCATGCATCAATGTGCCAGCTTCTGGAAGATCAGTTAAGAAGAAAACTTAAATTTTTCTTTATGAATCCCTGTGAAAAATTCTGGGCCCGAGGAAGGAAACCGTGGAAGCTGGGCATACAAATTCTGAAAATAGCTATGGTCACTATCCAGGTGAGACACAAAGCTGCAGTACAATTATTACTTACACATTTTTAGCTACTGCTATATAAATTCAAGAAATTATAACCAGTTGAGTGACAACCTCTGATTTACTGCTGCTTTAGTGACTTGTGTTTTTAGAACCATTTGTACGGTTGGTATTTGAAACTTTCAGACCTTAATACAGGCAGTCCTCGACTTATAACCATTTGTTTAGCAACTGTCTAAAGTTACAAGGGCTTGGTCATATTCAGTGGAACCCCGACATAAGAGCTGCTCGACTTAAGAGCTACTCGAGATAAGAGCTGGGAGAGGAGAGACATTTTTTTATTTTATTTTATTTATTACTTGGATTTGTATGCCGCCCCTCTCCGCGATACGAGCCGAGAAGAGCCGGGCTGGCTTACTTTCCTTCCTTCCCGCGCTGATGCAGAGCCACTCGAACAAAGCGTCGCGCCCCTCTGATGCTTTCGGCGGCTTCCGAAGCGACGCTGGGCTCTTTTGCCGCCAAAAGCGTCAGGGGGGCGTGACGCTTTGTTCGAGTGGCTCTGCATCAGCGCGGGAAGGAAGGAAAGTAAGCCAGCCCGGCTCTTCTCGGCTCGTATCGGAGAGGCGGTCGCCTCCCCTGCCGCCCCACTCTGGGGGTCCTTGGCTTCTGCTGGGGGTGGGGGGATCCGAACGCTGTTTTGAATTTCACATTCCGAGTGGCCCAAACGCCAAAGGCGAACTTCCGCACCTCAGGAGTTAGTTCGCAAACGGCGCGGCTGTTTTAAAACATCGCTGCCGGCCTGGGGGGTGAGAGGGAAAGGGGGGAGAGGGGGGAGAGAAAGAGAGATGGAGAGAGAGAAAGAGAGAGGGAAAGGGGGAGAGGGGGGAGAGAAAGAGAGAGGGATAGAAAGAGAGAGAGAGTGAGAGATGCTCAGTGAGCCTTTCTTTGAAGTTGCCTTTCTTTCTTTCTTTCTTTCTTTCTTTCTCTCTCTCTTTCTTTTTCTCTCTTGCTCTCTTGCTCTTTCATTCTTTTTTCTTTCTCTTTCTTTCTTTCTTTCTTTCTTTCTCTTTCTTTCTTTCTTTCTCTTGCTTTCTTTCTTTCTCTTTCTTTCTCTCCTTCCTTCCTTCCTTCCATTTCTTTCATTCTCCCTCTCTATTTTTATTTCTCTTTCATTTTCTTTCTTTCTCTCTTGCTTGCTTTCTTTCTTGCTCTTTTTCTTTCTCTCTTTTACCTTCCCTTCCTCTATTTCTTGCTTTCCTTTTCCTTCCTCCCTTCTTTCCTCCCTCTACAGGATTGGGTGGCAGTGAAGTTACTCTCCCCTTTCATAAGTTTCCTTGCTTCCTTCCTCTGTTCCTGTCCCTTCACCCTTTCTTTCTTTCTTTCTTCCTTTCTTTCTTCCTTCCTTCCTTTCCTTCCTTCCTTTCCTCCCTCCATTTCTTGCTTTCCTTTTCCTTCCTCCCTTCTTTCCTCCCTCTACAGGATTGGGTGGCAGTGAAGTTGAATAAATAACTACAGTTTAATGAATAAAAATAAAAGTTTGCCATGTTGATTGTTTTGGGTAAAAAGAGGAAGGAAAGCTCTCAGCTTATCATCTTATTAATAAGTAAAGTTACATTTATTCTTGCAATGTCTTTTTGCATAATTTAGACTAACTTTGTGAGTTTTTTGAGGGCTGGAACCAATTAAAATTATTTACATTAATTCCTATGGGGAAAAGTCGTTCGAGATAAGAGCTGCTCGACTTAAGAGCGCAGGTCCGGAACGAATTAAACTCGTATCTCGAGGTACCACTATAATTAGAATTTGGGCGCTTGACAGCCAGCATGTACTAATGATGGTTGCAGCATCCTAGAAACATGTGACCTGCATTTGCAATCTTCCCAGTTGGCTTCCAACAAGCAAAGTCAATAGGGAAAGCTGGATTTATTTAGCAACCACATAATTCAATCAATTACTGCAGTGATTCATTTAAAAACCATGCCCCCCCCCCCCATTTTTAAAAATAAAATCAGGTACAATTCATGTAATAATTGCCTTGCTTAGCAACAGAAATGTTGGTCATAATTGTGATTGTAAATCAAGGACCATCTGTAAGTATTGAAATGACCTGTGTTCTTACACACTGAATATTTTGGAAGAAAATATTTTTGTCAAGTATTTAGTATTGACAAATTTAATAATATATGTATCTTCATCATATGTTCTCCATCTGTGTTGCAAAAGAACTTTCATAAGTGCCAGCTAACATAGCTATCTCGTTTAGGAATTATAGAACTTTTAGTCCAAATATTTGATGGATGCTGGATTGGGGTAATGAACAGAATAGGCTATTAGTCAAGTAGAGACAATGAACAATATCAAGATTATAGTTGCAGTTTCATTTCATTATTATATATGTCACTCTTCAGCCTTCTACTAATTAAATCCTCATTGTTCACCAACTATAAGGAAATCTGTGTGTTCAGAATATAGTATGAAAATGTCCAATATGAACTATACTAATATTATATTATATTTTTATTCAGCAAAACAGATCCAAGATCAAAAAGAATAAAATAGTCATGATATTGAACTGGGCTAAATTTTAAGTGTAACAAGAATATAGTTACATAAATATAGGAGGAGTCTTTGACCACTGAATGAAAATAAAAGTTGTAAATCGGAGGGATGGTACCCAGCTCTTTTTTCCTATATGTTCAATTCCTGATTTATTTACCTTTCACACTCTCAGGGTAAAATGAAACTACCAAGAGAATGAGTAGGGAATGGTGGTAGAACTACTGTATTTTTCGGAATATACAGATAAGAGGCACCCTTTTCCTCCCTAAAAGAGGCTGAACATTTGGGTGTGACTTATACTTTGAATGTTACTTTTTCAAAGTTTTTTTCCCCAGCCCTAGCAAGGTGCTGACAATCTTCTCTGCTTCCTATGCCCTCCGAAGAAGGTTTTTTCCAGCCCTAAGTCTTTGCAGGCTTGCTTTCATTCCTATCCCCTCTGAAAAAGGCTTTTTCAGCCCTAACCAGAGGATAAAATAATGTGTTCGAGCTGAACTGACTAAGAACACTAACCAGATGAATACCTGATAGGTAGATTCCCCCCCTCTATTTTACTCCCCCGAAACTAAGGTGTGTCTTATACTCCAGTGTGTCTTATACTCTGAAAGATACGGTAGCTACGAATGCTCCATCAATTAAAAAATTTAATGTACTTGTGGTCAGAATGGACTTTTTGAGTATTTTAGCTGAAGAATTCCCTTTCTATTGATATTTTCAGCTTGTAGTTTTTGGTTTAAGCAATCAAATGGTGGTTACATTTAAAGAAGAAAACACGGTATCCTTTAAGCATCTATTCCTGAAAGGCTATATGGACAGCATGGATGACACCTATGCAGTGTACACGCAAAAAGAGGTCTATGACCAGATCTCTTTCGCAATAAACCAGGTAATATTTATCTATCTATCTATCTATCTATCTATCTATCTATCTATCTATCTATCTATCTATCTATCTATCTATCTATCCATCCATCCATCCATCCATCCATCCATCCATCCATCCATCCATCCATCCATCCATCCATCCATCTATCGGCTGTATGTTCCAGCATAAGTCTGGAATGACTCAAGCAATTTTAAACAAACTTGGTACACAGATGATTTACCCTCTGGAAACAAATACTGTGGGAGTAAGACACCCTAGTACCCCTTAGTGTGTGTGTGTGTTCCAGCATAACTCTGAAACATCTGGGCCATTAATGAGAGCGAGTGCAGCGTCCTAGAGTGGACATTGTCTATGATTCACTTCTGTCACAGCTTCCTCTAGAAAGCCAGCCATGACATTTGCCCTCCACTGGGCCAATGGGAAAGCACTTGATATTCCCTTCTCTTGACAGAAGGTGGCCCAAAGTGCCATGATTGTAGAAAGGGTGGGAAAGAGGAGTGCGTTGGAGGGGGGAGGGACAGGGCAGGGGTGATGGGCATGGGGGTAGGGGGAAGAAAGGCCCCTCTCAATGACTCCCTGTTAGAGGCAGACGACGCCCCCTGGTGGATTTGGGGCAAAGTGCCAAGATTGTAGAAAGAGCGGAAAGAAGATCACATGGGAAGGGGAGGGCAGGGGTGATAGGCATGGGAGTAGGGGGCAAAAGACCCTTCTCAATGGCTCCCTGTCAGACAAATGCTTTGAGGTCTATAAATACCCGTGTAGCGCTGGGTTTTCAGCTAGTATTTTATAAAATATTGTACACTGAACCTAAACTAAGCTTGAAAAAGCCAAGTCATTATATGTAAACAGATATGAATGGAAGGAAAATCACATTGGTTTCCTATACCATAGAGCTTGCATTGGCTCTAATGAGGCAAGAGATGCAGACCTTTTAATTCCATAGTAACCTCATGAGATAAAGGTAACACAGGCAATTGGCCCATAAAAATGAGGTTTTCTATGACTGAATCCATTTCACCGAGTTTTATTTGAACCTTAGTCTTTGTAATTCTATTCATGAGATCAATAAATCTGAAAAGCAGGATGTTCCATCGCAGACATTCTCTTGCGTCTCCAATTAGTTCAGTTTTAATTACCAGGCAGCTCCATTAACTGGTTGTACCTTGTTGCTTAGTTCTTACAGCTGCGTGCTAATTCGGTTGGAAATCACGCCTACGAAAAGAAAGGATCAGAAGAGACGCCCATGGCAATATGTCAGTACTTCTACAAGAGAGGAATTATCAGCCCTGGAAATGACACTTTCGATATTGACCCAGAAATTGAAACTGGTGATATACTGAACGACTCAAATCAGATAGATTGTTTCTGTGTGTGAGAGAGAAAGGAGAATGAGAGTGGGGTGGGCGGAGGTCAGAAAGAGAGACAACTTGAGCAAAGTCATAGTGTTTAAAAGCAAACACATAGTAATTTCCAGTATCATTACAATATAATGGGTAGACACTTCAGATGTTTTATTTGTACAGGAAGAAATTCAACTACTGCAGATAGTCCTCACTTAGCAATTGCTTCATTCAGTAACAGTTCAGAGTTACGACAACAGTGAAAAGGTATATTTAAGACCAATCCCTGAACTTGCAGCTATTGCAACATCCATTGTCACCTTCTCAGCTTGTTTCCAAGCAGAATCATTTCCAAGCTTGTTTCCAAGCAGAATCATTGTGGAAAATGGCAGGAAGTCACAAAAGTCATATGCCATTTTGCTTAACAACCTGAGGTGATTTGGTTAATGACTGCACTGGAACTGTCATGGGATGTTTCACTTTATGACTATATCACTTAGTAACTGTGATTAGTAAGTGAGGACTACTTGTACATTAGAGTCTTGTTTAAGTCATGAAAACTGCAGTAGTGGTGCTTCATTTAATTCCTTGCCCCATTTCACTCAAATGATGTCAGCTTCACTCAGACCAAGTATATTCCATATAGACGTACATTGTTTATATCTATGGAGATTCTCAGTCATCCAGGTTATGGTTGTCCTGAAGGTGCTTTTTCAAGAAGTAACTGGACTTTCTGGTTTTTCTTTGAAGATGTTTTGCTTCTCATCCAATAAGCTTCTTCAACTCTGAGCTGAAGAAGCTTCATGGATGAGAAACAGAACATCTTGAAAGAAAAACCAGAAAGTCCAGGTGCCTCTTGAAAAAGCACCTTTAGGGTGTACGTGGTTTAGTTTCCAAGTGGCCTGATACCCTGTTGATAAAAATGGCTGACTCATAGCCCAGTGTGTTGACTTTATTGTATCTGAAGCAGGTTCTTCATACTGGTAATTATTGAACAGAGTTAAGGGTGCATCTACTTGCAAGATACTGTAGTATAATCAAAATTGAAGCAATTGATGTCCCTCATCCACAAAAGTGTCTTGCCAACTCAACATTGCAAACATCACCAACACTAATTGGTGATTCAGGTTCACGGTGAACTATATATTAGGAAAAGTGAGGCAGTGCCCTCAGACTGTAGACATGTGATAGAAAGCATTAGTAACCTGTTGGATGACATAAATGTTTGCTGTGTGGATTATTTTGCGCTCTTACTTTTGCCCTGAAGTATTGAAGAAAATGTCACCTTACAATGCACTTACAAATCCAGTTAGTTTACTTGCCTGAGCCATTCATGTTTATGTGCTTTAGGCAAATACCAAAATATATTGGCTGACTCTACTGGCCTCTGAAACTTTGTGAATAAATTTGAGTGGACAGTCTTAACTGTTCAACATGAATATTGATTACTGAACATATAGAATTATTGGTAGTGTCTGTTATGAGAATTCAGAAGCATTGTGACTTATTTTTGGAGTTTGGAAATAGTGACATAAATAATAATCTCTTAGCGAACTAATGTAGTAAACATATGTGCACAACATTTCCAAACAATACCAAAAGCTGAATTCTGTAAGGATATCTTAGCTTAAACCTCTTGGGTATGAAAGATATTAAAGGACTGTTGACAGATTGAGGGTCTTTTCTTGATATATGTATGCAATTACATGAACCAATGTGTAACATATACAAATAATTACAGTACAAGAACTTTCTGAATTACTGTTTCTTCATTTTATTCAGATGGAAGTAATTCATAACTGCATTGAAACATCATTCTACAGTCATAAGTAGAAGGGCCTGTAACCATAGAAATTAGGGTATTAGGGTACTGATCTGTGGATCAAGTATAAAATTTCCTTTTTGGGTTTATTTTTAACAAGCAGATATTTTCAGGGATTCTTTATCAAATAAGAATTCCCATAAGGCAGAAGTTCAGTAAATATATGCATTAAATTAATGAAAAAACATAGCTGCTTTTTTCTTGCAAGTATGAAGAAAGATTTTACATCTCGTATTATTTAGATAAGACTACTAGTGACCAGATTCCTTATTACTGATTTTCTGTCTTCCTCGTCTTATTAAATATTGAGTATTTTCTATATGCCGTAAAGCATCTGTCTTCCCACAGAGTGTCTTTATGTGGAGCCAATGCTACCTCTAGAAAATGGGACACTGAGGAAGACTCCTTTCAATTTTACTTTGGACTTCCAGAGGTGAGGAGAAATAAAAGTTGCTGGCATTCTTGAACATTTTTGGTAATGGTGAAATAAAGCTCCGGTCTCTGTTCTAGACTTGTAACTCTGACACTCACGTTCAAACTGAAGGCCATTAATCTCCAGACCATTCGACAACATGAACTCCCAGACTGCTATGATTTCACACTAACAGTAAGTACAGAGGTGGAGTCCTTGGAACTTTCTGAGCTTGGTTGTTTATGTGCAGATAAACTAGGAAGCAAGTAAAAAAAATTGAACTGATGAAGACTTGTAATTACCGTATTTTTCGCTCTATAAGACGCACCTGCTGATAAGACGCACCTAGATTTTAGAGGAGGAAAATAGAACAAAAATATTTTGAGCCAAAAAGTAGCTATCACACATGAGCAAGTTCTTGCATCCATAATTCTATCCTTTCTATGTCTTCCTCCCTCTTTCCTCCCTCCCACTTTCCTTTCTATCTTTCCCTCCCTCTTTTCTTTCTATCTCTCCCTCCCTCTTTCCTTTCTATCTCTCCCTCCCTCTTTCCTCCCTCCCTTTTTCCTTTCTATCTCTCCCTCCCTCTTTCCTTTCTATCTTTCTTTCCCCCTGCCTTTCTCCAAGCCCTTCCTTTTCCCTCTCCCTAACTACCCCCTTCTCCCTCCTTTCTATCTCTCCCTCCCCCTTTCTCTCTCCCTTCCTTCATCTTTCATTCCCTCTCTCTCCATCCCTCTTCCTTTCTCTCTTCCTTCCTCCCTGTTTTTTGTTCTTTCTCTCTCCCTCCTTCCCTCCCTCTATGTCTTTCCCTCCCCCTTCTTCCCCCCTCTTTCTCTTTCTCTTGCTTTCTTTCCCTGTCTTTCTCTCTTGCTTACTTTCTCGCTTTCTTTCTCATTCTTTCTCCCCTCCTTTCTTTCTCTCTCTCTTTCTCTCTCGTTCACCACGCTGGCAACAGAGAGAAAAAGAGAGAGAGAGAGAGGGAGAGAGAGTGGAGGGCGCCGTTGTCTTCGCCTCTTCCCGACAGCTCTGCAGCGAAGAGGAAACAGTCGCGCCCCGCCTCCCGGGAGCCCAGCCGATTTTTGGAGCTGTTTTGGAGCGTGGCCGGGTACCGTGTCTTCGCTTCCGCGCGCTGCCTCCGCCCGGCCGAAAACAAAACGGCTCCAAAAGTCGGCCGGGCTCCCGGGAGGTGGTGCGCGACTGTTTCCTCTTTGCTGCAGAGCCACACGGAGGCGAAGACACGGTGCCCGGCCACGCTCCGCCTCCCGGGAGCCCAGCTGAAAACAAAACGGCTCCAAAAATCGGCTGGGCTCCCGGGAGGCGGAGCGTGGCCGGGCACCGTGTCTTCGCCTCCGTGTGGCTCTGCAGCGAAGAGGAAACAGTCGCGCACCGCCTCCCGGGAGCCCGGCCGACTTTTGGAGCCGTTTTGTTTTCGGCCGGGCGGAGGCAGCACGCGGAGGCGAAGACACGGTGAACGGTGCTTCGAGACCTCCCCGCCTCCTGAAGCGATTCCCGTAGCCTTCCCAAAGGCTCGGAACCGCCAACGCTCCTCCGGTGCCGCTCTGCCTCCTAAACCTGTGCGGTGGAGGCGTCCCCCGGCCGAGCACTCCCGGAGGCCGAAAGGCACGGCTCTCTTCAGGGTTGGGAAGAGGAGAGGCGGCGACAGAGGCGGGACACTTTTGGTGAGTATATCGCCGCCCCCCCTCTGCTCCAGCGCCTCCCCCCCCTCCCTGCCTGCAGCTTCGCTCCATAAGACGCCGCTGATTTTTCATCCTACTTTGGGAGGAAAAAAACTGCGTCTTATGGAGCGAAAAATACGGTAGTCATTTTCTGAAGGGCAGGTTTGGGATGGGAGAAATGGGCCTAGATTGTGTCAGCTTCTTAAAGTGGACTATTGCAGTATATACATTAGCAACTTAGAAGTAGAGAATGAAGTGAAATGATAACGCTGAAACTAATCAAGAGGCAGGCACCAATGATTTATTGCTTCCAGAGATTTGCCTGCCCACAGCTGCAAATACCCATTTGGTAAATCAGCTATTCTTTGTGTGTGTGTGTCTGTGTCTGTGTCCTACAATTCACATTAATTCTCGCGGTAACTCACCTACTCTTCTTTTAGTTAAGTTCAAAACATAATTCTGTATAGTATTAGCTTTTTGACAATAATATTAACAATAATATTAATACTTTTATTATGCGTGTAACTATATTGTAATTGTACATTTTAAAATTTGTTTCTATTTATTTTTGGTTGACTGTGGCTGGCGATCAACTTGAATACTCCTCAGATGGAAAAGTGCAATAAAACCCAAATAGTGATAAGAATAGCAATATTTCTGAAACAATATTAAAAAGATAGAAGACATTGGGTCATGTTCTCTTGTTAAGTTTTGTTCGAGGATTATTCAGATATAGTCTTCCTTTATTCTATTTCTCCACCTTATTTTTAAACTGCTTAGATTTGGGGGAGAATGGTACACTGACAGAACTAAACTAACTCCAAGCATTTTCTGTTCTCCACTTGCACTGCTTCGGAGAGTCCAACATGGGTTAATCTACAGCCTATTGGAAGGGACTGAGTTAAAAATTAGCATAAATAACCGGTCCAACCCCCATGTTGCCCTCTCTGGGTCAGTCTAAAAAACTCAGTCATAGTGGAGGGACTCATGAGTTTTTCCTCCTATGACTCTTGTAGTCTTGTTGTTTTAGCTTGTACATTTGCTTAACTTTTTACTGTTTTTATTGTTTTATTATAAAGCATATTAAGATATTCACTAACATAAAATTTTTTTCTGTTTGTCTTTCAGAGACTGGATGATGTATTTCGGCAGTTTGGGCCCCTGGTTCTGCGGAGCTATGCCCACTTCTCTTCACCCAGGTCGGAGCCTCTTCCCTGCGAGGGTACAGCTCCAAGGACCGGGCGTCGCCCAAGGAACGAGGTCCCCGGCCTGCGCGGCCATACCTCTGTTCGGAGCGACCATCGGGAGCCGGACACGACGAAAAGAGGATATTTGAATTTCCCGCCAGGGAAGAAAAGCCGTGGCTGGGAAACGAGCCGGCGAGCGGAGCGCCGAGCCAGGAAGCCCGAGAAAGATCATCGCCGTTCGTAACGGCAGCTGTAATGGGCGCGGCCATGACAATAAAGGCGCCAAACACAGGGCGCCGCCATTTTGAGGCTTAGCTCCGGGCCGCCATCTTGGAGGGTTGACGGACAGCCCGATTACCCAATTATATCGCCCGGATGTCCTGTGTAACAGGAAGAGGCGGAACATAATAGCGACGGCCATTTTTACTGACCAAATTGCTCAAACGCAGCTATAATTACCTGCTGGTCTCACGGAGCCTTATAATCATCCTCATGGCCGATCCAGCCCAACAGGGGACAGCTGAGGCCCCGATCACAAAGGCTAAGGAGAAGTCTCACTCTTCCAAGCCCAAGTCTAAATCTTCGCAAACCTCCTCTGCAATGAGAGATGCTGAAAGGCGCATCAAAGCCCTGGAGGAGCAATTGGAGGCGCAAAAGCAAGCTGCCATGCCACAAAATGCACCTATAACAGGTACTACCCCCCCGGGGCTCCCGGAGGGCATGGGATCAGCAACTGATCGGGACTGGTCACCGGATAGGTTTGGGGGTGCATCCCAGGTGGCAGAGCCAACTAGGCCAGAAATTACCAGGCCTTCTTCTTCTTCTTCCCCGGCATGGCACATGGCATCTCAACCAATGCCAACTGCCTCATTCACCCCGACAGCAGCTGGCCTCAGATCCTCCCCAGACACCTGGCAACGCCTGCCACCTGCATTGCAGGACATGATTGCTTCGGCCTATTCCCATGGCATAGTGGCTGGGGCCCAACAACACATGCCCAGTGCCCCCCCTGCTTCGCCTCGCCCTTCTCCATCTGTCCAGAGGAATATATGGGCAGCTCCGGCACCCCCATCTCCCACGCACGAATCCTTTCAGGAGGACATGGGCTTTAGGGAGCATGGTTCTGATCCGGATGATGGCCTATCAGAGGATGAGGGTGTACCTCCAGAACCCCCGGCATATACTGGCCTCTTTAGGCCCTCTATTTTTCGTGTGCTCTTGAACAAGGCTAAGCTAACTATCGCCTCAGATGCACCTGGCAAGCCCGCTGACCAGGCAGCGATCACTCAACCGACCTCAAGGGTACTTACTGAAACCCAGAGGGATGCAGACTGTATACCTGCTCCCAAATTGTTCTTGGACAATGTTAAAAGACCCTGGCAATACCCAGCGGGTGCTCTAGGCCCAACAGTCTCAGAAAGGAAATTCTATGCATTTGAACCAGAATTGGAGAATTTACTGGAATTCCCATCTGTCGATGCCCCTGTAGCGGCTCTTGTTTCTAATGCACTCGTGCCATCAGAGGTGGCAGACGGCCTACGACCAGAAGACCGGAGGGCCGAGAGCATAATCAAAAAGGCCCATCAAATGAATGCATGGGCCCTCAAAGCAGCCTCAGCTGCTTCATTTTTTAACCGGGCGTCGGTCCTTTGGCTGCAAGACATGCTCACGAGATTAGGACCGGAAGATGGCCGCTTGAGGCAAGACCTCAACAAGCTATTAGCGGCAGCAGAGTTCTCCGCGGACGCCACTTTATCGGCATCCCGCCTTTCTTCACGGGCTCTAGCAGCAAATCAGTCGGCTCGACGCTTACTCTGGCTCCGGACATGGCAAGCTGACGCCAAGTCCAAATGGCGTCTGGCTTCAGCCCCATTTGATGGTGCTAAATTGTTTGGTGAATCTCTTGACAAGGTCCTCATAGAGGATAAAGACAAGAAGAAGGTCTTACCCAGAACCTATAGGAGGCAAGACAGACGGACCACACCATACTTCAGACGTCCACCCTTTCGGGCAGAGACCTCCTCCAATGCACCCCAGGTTGGAAGGTCATACACTCAGGGGTCATACTCTCAAACTTCGTACAGAGCAGACAGGGGTGGCTTTGGAGACCGGAATAAACAATTCCAACAATCAAGGAGACCATACAGAGGCTCCAGCAGAGGAGGTTATAGAAGGAACAAATGACTCCATCGAGAACCTTCCTATAGGAGGACGGCTACAACACTTCACCGCCTCTTGGGAAGCCATATCTACAGACTCTTGGGCTCTAAGAACTATAGCTCAAGGTCTCACTTTGGAATTTATTCAGGAACCTCCCAACAGGTTCCTGCAATGCCCAACAACCCTCAACAACCTCAAGAACAACCTTCTGTATCACGAGATCAACCACCTTCTCCAGATAGGCGCCATCGAAAGGGTCCCGTCCCATCAGGAGGGGCGGGGATACTATTCAATCGTGTTCATAGTACCCAAGGCCTCCGGTGGTTGCCGCCTCATTCTAAACTTGAAGCAACTGAACATATACCTCAAATATCGGCGTTTCAAGATGCATTCCCTAAAGACAATATTAGCAGCAATTCGCCAAGGGGATTGGTTAACGTCGATAGACCTCAAAGAGGCCTACCTGCATATCCCAGTACATCAGGATTACAGGAAATACCTTCGGTTTTGCCTCGACAACCAGCATTTCCAGTACAAGGCCATGCCTTTCGGCCTATCATCTGCACCCAGGACATTCACAAAGTTACTGGACATACTCACAGCTCATCTCAGGTCTCGTCCACTACGCCTCATGGCGTATCTGGACGATATCATCATCCTGTCCAAAAGTCCTGGACGGGCTCACCACGACCTAACAGAAACCATGAGGACACTAGAACACCTCGGTTTCTCCATCAATCATCAAAAGAGCCACTTTACACCAACAAGGTACCTACCTCACCTAGGCACCAACATAGACACCACATCCGGCATGGTCTTCCTTTCAGCAGAACGACAAGCCAAGGTCAAAACCTTGGTCACACAGCTACAATGCAACCGTTCTCCGACCTTAGCCTTCCTCTCTCAACTGTTGGGGGTACTCATATCTTGTATAGACATTCTACCTTGGGCCAGGCTCCATGCCAGGCCTCTGCAATGGTTCCTCATTCCCTTTCAGAGGAACAGAACGAGTCACTCGTCCGCATCAGTGACAATTTCGCACGAAGTAAGGAAATCACTTCCTTGGTGGAAGTCATCAGCCCTCACGCAGGGATCACCGTTCCTGCCACAACAGGAGATGACCATAACAACGGACGCGAGCCTCTCGGGCTGGGGAGCGCACTCCGAGGTGGGAGTGGCCCAGGGCCTTTGGACCGAAGAGGAGCTCACATGCCCAAACATCAATTACCTGGAGCTCAGAGCCGTTCACCTGGCTCTCAGACATTTCACTGCACAGGTCAGAGGTCAGAACGTATTGATCCTCACAGACAATGTGGCGACAAGGGCGCACATCAACCATCAGGGCGGCACAAGATTGGGTCGCCTGATGAGGGAATCCCAGTCCCTGTTCAAATGGGCGGAACAACACCTATCATCCTTGAGGGCGGAACACATATCCGGCATCTCGAATCTTCAAGCAGACTGGCTCAGCCGGACCACCATAAATCCGGCGGAGTGGAGCCTGGGCAACGATCTGTTCATGGAGATCATTCACAAATACGGGACACCACAGGTGGATTTGTTTGCCACCCATCACAACAACCAATTGCCCAGGTTCTTTTCAAGGTTCCCCTCGCCGGGAGCAGAGCAGATCAATGCCCTGTCATGCCAGTGGCCGGAGGGTCTGCTATATGCCTTTCCCCCAGTCTGTCTGATCCCAAGGGTAATCAACAAACTGCTGCAAGAACAAGCGGAAATCCTCTTGGTGGCCCCATTCTGGCCCAGGAGGCCTTGGTTCGCAGACTTGATGGGTCTTTCAATTTCTCCCCCCTGGCGAATCCCTCACCACAAGGTGGTCCTGACACAGGGGTCGATTTACCACCCAGACCCTCAGTGGTGGAGTCTTGCCGTGTGGCACTTGAGGGGGAGAGATTGAGGAGAGAACAACTACCGGACAAAGTAATAAATACTATGCAGGCAGCTCGCCGACCCTCCACGACCCGCATTTATCAGGCCACATGGAGGGCATACTGTTTATTTTGTAGAAACCGTCATCAGGACCCACAGGACCCATCCGTAATCCAGATCCTAGAATTCTTACAAGCTGGGTTGGACAAAGGACTGTCACCCAACACGCTTCGCAGGCAGACGGCAGCTATAGCCACAATCCTTAAAATGGACTTTTCTCGCCCAATTTCACAACACCCATGGATTCGGGATTTTATCAGGGGGGCATCGAACATCAGACCCCCCACCATTCACAGATTCCCTACATGGGACTTACCTCTGGTCCTACAGGCCTTGACAGAACCTCCCTTCGAACCCCTAAGAGATATTCCACTTCGTCTCTTATCGTTTAAAACGGCCTTCTTAACAGCAATCACATCAGCGAGGCGAGTATCCGAACTCGCTGCCTTGTCAATCAGACCGGACTTATGCATTTTTCATACAAACAATGTAGTCCTGAGGCCTGATCCTACCTTTTTACCAAAAGTAAACACTGTCTTCCACAGGTCACAAGACATCATCCTTCCGGATTTTTGTGCCAAAGGGTCACATCCACTGGAACTAAAGTGGCACAAGATTGATGTCCGTCGTGCCATCAAAATATACATAAGACGGACAGGTTCCTTCCGGAAAACAGAGGCCCTGTTCGTTTCCTACTTCCCGGCATCCATGGGGAATAAAGTATCCTCTAAGACTGTCAGTTGTTGGATACGCTCCTGCATCGCCATAGCATATAAATCAAGGTCGGCACCAATACCTAGAGGTATCACGGCCCACTCTACAAGAAGTGCAGCCACATCAGCGGCCTGGGCGACACAGGCCCCCCTTGAAGATATCTGCAGGGCAGCAACCTGGACTGCCCCCAATACGTTTATCAAGCACTACCGTTTGGACAGTTTCGCTTCAGCTGAAGCGGCCTTTGGACGCAGAGTGTTGCAGAGAGTTTGCACGGAGTCTGCGCCCCTGGTCCAGCCTTCTCCCTCCCTAATGGTTTAAAGCTTGGGTATATCCCATGTTGGACTCTCCGAAGCAGTGCAAGTGGAGAAGAACCGTTGCACTTACCTGAACGGTCTTCTCGCTGCACTGCAAGGAGAGTCCAAACCCACCCGGCTAACGGGCCCAGGGTCACTAGACGATTCATAGTTGAGTTTGGATTCTGTTGAATCAGTTGAATAAAGTTTCCTTGTTTTTCTAGCACTATGACTTCGTTTTATTATAAGACTGACCCAGAGAGGGCAACATGGGGGTTGGACCGGTTATTTATGCTAATTTTTAACTCAGTCCCTTCCAATAGGCTGTAGATTAACCCATGTTGGACTCTCCTTGCAGTGCAGCGAGAAGACCGTTCAGGTAAGTGCAACGGTTCTTTTCTACAAAACATGCTTTTTATATGCCATCACTGCTTCAAAGTTATACTTCAAGCTAACTATAAGACTTTATGGCTTTTTTGAGAAGAATAGTAGATAGATAAATAGATGGATGGATGGAAGGTAGGTAGGTAGGTAGATAGATATAGATTTTGATTTTATTACCAAGCATTAGGCATAAACTATTCAGATTCTATCTGAACTAATGAGTGTTTAGAAATAAGAATAATAGCATCTTTTCTATCTCCACAATATCTACAGATACTCTTTGATAACAAAGCTCATAGTGGAAGAATTAAAATAAGCCTAGACAATGATATTGCCATCAAGGAATGTAAAGACTGGCATGTTTCTGGATCAAGTAAGCTTAAAAAACATACTTTTGTTATTACTTATTTAGTGCTTATTAGGTTTTATTGAAGGCCTAGTGATGCATGAAGTTAAATATAGTATTTGCTATGTTCTGTAGTAACTATATTTTTTAAAGTATGTTTGTCAACTGAGCACACAATTTGAATATGTGTGTTACATCATTTCACCTATAGTCCTTAAAAAAGTCTCTTTCTATATGGTTAATATTTGAATTACTGGCGAAATTCAAAATTTTTCCCTACCAGTTTGGTGGGTGAGGTTTGGTGGGCGTGGCAAGGAAGGATACTGCAAAATCTTCATTCCCACCCCACTCTGGGGCCAGCCAGAGATGGTATTTGCCGGTTCTCCTAATTAGTCAAAATTTCCGCTACTGGTTCTCCAGAATCTGTCAGAACCTGCTGAATTTCACTTCTGATTTACAGTATATTAGAAGGGAATTCCCCACAATTGGAAATTTGCCCCAAATGCAAATAACTACATACGGTAACTTGAGGGAGGAGGGGTCCTCTTTAGACTACCAAAAGTGTGAAGCATTCATTCCTTTTGATGGCTTTGAATCCTTTAATTATCCACCTTTCCCTGTATTGAAAAATTAAGTAAGATGGAGGCCTCTTCTCCATTATTAGCACTCTCTCAAGGCAATTTCACAAAGAAAATTTCCCCTCAGACACAAATGAGTATGTGTTCTATGAGAGTATCAGGTTAACTATTATGCATAGACAAGTAAATCAATCTTTTTTTTCCCAGTACAGAAGAATACCCATTATATGATGATCTTTGATGGTTTTGTCATACTGACATGTCTTGCATCACTGATTCTCTGCACACGATCTGTAATTAAAGGAATTTATCTACAAAGGGTAAGCTTATGTTTGTCAGTATCTCTTAATAAATTTAATTGCAGCTTTTCAATAGCAATTTCTCTTTTCTTGCCCTCTCACGTATCCTAGGAATTTGTGACTTTTTTCCAACATCACTATAAGAAAGAAGTATCTTTCTCTGATCTAGTGGAATTTGTCAATGGATGGTATATCATGATCATCGTTAGTGACCTTCTTACCATAGTTGGTTCTACATTAAAGATGGAGATACAAGCTAAGGTAAGTGACTTGAATGCTGATTAGATGACCTGTGTTCCAGTTTTGGAAGTCCCAATTGAAATCTTATTGACCAACCTGAATTTTGTTATTTTTATAGTTCACTTGAGTCTTCAACTGGGGAAAATGGTCACATTGAGAAAACTGCTGCTCCAGAGAAGGCATTTTTCTAGCTGTATATTTTATCTATCCATGGTAATATCATTAGAAATTAGAAATGAGCAGTATCTGTGCATATCATCAAAAGTCTATTAATTTGCTGTGCAATGCATTTGTGCTCTTTGTCCACCAGGAAACAGCCCTGACATTTTTAGCCCATTTCTTTTTAATGGAATAAGGTTTACTCACCTCCCAAGAACGGTCTCCTAATCTAGCAGAACTTTATGTCTCCCATCTCAGTGTCAAAAGAAAAGAAAATATGGTATCCCCAAGAGTTAAAATGAATATAAAAGGTCCTTTTTTTATGGGCACCCCAACTGAAATTCCGTTAGTGTAATTTATTGAACATCATCTTAATCTTCATATAGAGTTGACAAGCTATGACGTCTGCAGTATCCTGTTAGGAACTTCCACCATGCTTGTGTGGCTTGGAGTGATCCGCTACCTCAGCTGCTTTAAGAAATATAATGTAAGGATCTTCTGGAACACTCATGCTCTTGGTATTCTTTTCTGTTATTACCTGGCAGTGCTGAATGTCTTTGGAAAGTCTAATGAGCATCTCTGGGTTTTTCTTGGGCCTTGTTTTTCAGCTGCTTATTTTGACTTTCCGTGCAGCATTGCCCAATGTCATTCGATTTTGCTCCTGTGCGGCTATGATTTATCTGGGTTATTGCTTCTGTGGCTGGATTGTGCTGGGCCCATATCATGCTAAGGTACTGTGAGTTGGATGTTTGTCATCTAGTTTTGTATCTGAAGGGTCTTGCGCAAATGTTAACAAAATGAGCACGCTGCCAAGATATCTGAAAGGGCCAGTTTATCACTTTAGTTAGGTAACTATACATGATCACCAGAATATGGAGTTGTCACGTATAGGTATATATTCTGCATTATCTGAGGCATTGATGCACATTAATAAAATATTGTAATATCCAGAGATTTTCAAGGGCTGGTATTGAGTAAAACATGTAACATTTATTTGCAGTTTACTGTATTTGACCAGTATTTTTTAAACAACTTGAGCAAAAAATGGAAATAATTTTCTTTTCTTTTGTCTGTTTGTTCCTGAATATTTGTTCTCTTCTAGTTCCATACCTTGAATATGGTTTCTGAATGTCTTTTCTCTTTGATAAATGGAGATGACATGTTTGCTACTTTTGCAAAAATGCAACAGAAAAGCTACCTGGTGTGGCTGTTCAGCCGGATCTACCTCTACTCTTTCATTAGCCTCTTTATCTACATGGTCCTGAGTCTCTTCATTGCCTTAATTACAGACACGTATGAAACAGTGAAGGTACATAAACATCACTATAGGATGTTACGTTTAATTTTTGAAATGTGAATTTCCAAAAGTTCTGAAATAGTTTTCTGAATATCAAATGATTTTGTTCATTTCATTAGTCTCTTGTGCAAACAGAGATACAGCGATCCCCCGATTATTGCGAGGGTTCCGTTCCAAGACCCCTCGCGATAATCGATATTTCAGGATGTAGTGGTGCGGAAGTAAAAACACCATCTGCGCATGCGCGCCCCTTTTTCCATGGCCGCACATGCGCAGATGGTGGAGTTTGCGTGTGGGCGGCGGGGAAGACCCTTCGGCCGCCCAACAGCTGATCTGCTCCGCAGCGCGGCAGGAGCGAGGAGCCGAAGATGGGGTTTCCCCGTTGCCCAGGCAACGGGGAAACCCTATCTTCGGCTCCTCGCTGCTGCCGCGCTGCGGAGCAGATCAGCTGTTGGGCGGCCGAAGGAACCTTCCCTGGGTCTTCCCGCCGCCCAGGCAAAGGGGAAACCCCAAGATCGCTTGCCGCTTGCCCGTCACCCGCTCGCCCGGCCGCTCGCTTGCCCGTTCGCCCGCCTGCCCGGCTGCTCGCTTGCCGCTTGCCCGTCACCCGCCCGCCCAGTTGCTCGCTTGCCGCTTGCCCGTTCGCCCGCCCGGCTGCTCGCTTGCCGCCCGCCAGCAAGAGGGGGAGAGATAGAGAAAGAGAGAGAAGGAAAGAAAGAGATGAGAGAGGGAGGAAGAGAGTGTGAGAGAGGAAGAAGCAAGATAGAGAAAGAGAGAGAGAAAGAAAGATGAGAAAGGAAGGGAGTGATGTCATCGGGTGGAAAAATCGCGATATAGCGATTCGCAATGATCGGGATCGCGAAACTCGGGGGATCACTGTATTCTACACCTTTGCAAGAATTCAGCATAACATCATGACATCATCATACAAATGACACCGAGCTCTGATAAGTTCATATTTACTGCAAGTAAGCAAAAAAGGGCCATTTGCATGATGACATCATGATGCAGTGTCATCATTTATTCGGTCTATGTCAAACTCACAGAGTCATGTTACCGTCATATAATGTATTGCGATGTTTCCCCCCTTTGCGGAACTGTGGTGGGCTTGGCCTGCGCATAATGCATCCAAATCACAGGCCATCTGTTCGATTTATTCCATAGCTGAGTGATAAGTTTTTTTGTATTTAATTTTTTTTTGTTAGCATGGTTTATCTGGTTCTAAAGAACTGAGCAAGTTCTTTAGAACAACCAAGACTGAAGTTTAAGGCTATAACCTATTGCTTAATTTCCCAACTCTACTTTAATCTGAACTACTATGCTTAATTTCCCTTGGGCAAGAGGACATGTACTATGATAACAGTTGTTTTTCCCTTCCCATTGCCTATAATATGAGGGAATCTCTTCAGAAGATAGTTTGGGTGCTCCAACTTCCTAATGTCCTCTGTAGGCCCTAAAGACAAAAAAAATATGAAAAGCCCTCAAGCACTCTTCTTGATTTTAAGTTAATGTTATGTTTATATTGAATTACAAGGATATTTAATTCAACAGAATTCCTATGATTTTTGTTGTTTTTGATGCAAAGTTGTGTCTAATTCATCGTGACCCCATGGACAACATTCCTTCAGGCCTTCCTGTCCTCTACCATCCCCTGAAGTCCATTAAATCTCACACTGACTGCTTAAGTGACTCCATCCAGCCACCTCATTCTCTACCATCCCCTTATTCCTTTGCCCTCAATCTCTCCCAGAATTAGGTTCTTCTCCAGTGAGTCCTTCCTTCTCATTAGGTGGCTAAAGTATTTGAGTTTTATCTGCAGCATCTGGCCTTTTAAAGGGCAGTCAGGGTTGATATCTAGGACTGACCGATTTAATCGCCTTGCAGTCCAAGGGACTCGCAGAAGTCTTCTCCAGTGCCATATTTCAAAGGCCTTGCTCCCTCTCTATTATTTAATTACTGCCTTAGCAGCCGTCCGCATCTTCAGGTAGCTAACGTACGATTTGACAAAGCAGATTTGGCTCTGGTTAGCTTTCATATTGGAAGTTGAAAAAAATCTAGTGCTGTGGGAGGTTGAAAACCCATCCTGGAAGGTGGCAAAACCACATCACTTTCTTACCATTCCTGGGCAATAAAACTGAATGGATGTATCCATGTAAATCACAAGGGTCCAGAGAAGATGGCTTTGCTCTTTGATTTCAGAATTTTCCTCTTCTCTCATATGAAAAAGTATAATTTGGCAGCATCATTTGGAAGACATCTGAATATTTCCTCCAAGGCTACTAGAGTCTGCCTGGAATCCTGAGGTTCCCCTGTCATTTCTACCAGGGTTTAAAGACCGATAAAATGCAGATTACAAGTCCACCCTAATCTCCCAATCTCATGTGGAAACTTGGGGGAAGGTGGATGAGAAATAGGGTGCAAGAACCTCACTTTTCTACTTATTTAATGGCTTCTAACTCACCAGGAGAAACCTGACCTTTCCTATTTTTCCTCACCCCTCTTTAAAAATTGTGTTTTTCATAGCCATATAATATCCACTGGAGTTGTACTACATAACAACTTTTTTTTTTTAGCATTACCAGCGTGAAGGCTTTCCAGAGACAGAACTTCATTCATTCATAGCCCAGTGCAAAGACCTGCCAAACTCTGGAAGATACAGATTAGAAGAGGACAGTCCTATAAATATTTTCTGTTGTTGTAAAAGGTTGGTGACTAAAGGCCTGGGTGACAGATGCATCATCTGACAGCTTGGTTTCTTCAATATTAAATTAAGTTGACTGCTGTGAGAATAGAAAGCAGGTTAACAGAACATCAGTCTTGAATCTAGTGAAACTGTAGGCACTTTCTCATAAGCCTAGTGACCCTACACTGGTTTGAAAGCTGCTCTAGATTCCCATGATCCCCCAATGTCATAGATCAGAGGTCTTCAAACTTAGCTGGTTGGAGAATTCTGGGAGTTGAAGTCCACAAGTGTTAAAGTTGCCAAGTTTGAGGACCCCTGGTCATAGATAGATAGATAGATAGATAGATAGATAGATAGATAGATAGATAGATAGATAGATAGATAGATAGATAGATAGATGATAGATAGATAGATAGATAGATAGATAGATACCCATTTTTCAGAATTGCAAATGGTTAAAAGTGAAAGCAATTACTGATTTATTTTAAACTTTCTGAGGGTTGAGGAATAAAGATACCAGTGAACCTTTAAAATAATGGTGCATAAAATAACTTTGGTGTCAGTTATACTTTTGTAAAGTGAGCAATTGTGATTATCCCCACTAATTCTTTGGGGTTTTTTAAGAGTACGGTTTCTAACCTTGCACTTCTTATTCAGGGTGACTTATTTTTATTAAAATTATTTTCTTTAGATCAATAGATCTTGTTTGATTTATAAAATGGGACCATTTTGATTTCTTTCTCTTTATTATATTTTTGTGCAGCTGGATAACATCTCTGTACCTTTTCCCCTTCTTTTAGGTCTTAATAAAAACATTGGCAAAAATTGCTGAAAGTAGTTGGAGATTCTGGAGCTGGACAATCATCACAGATTCAGTAAGAAATCATCAAAGAGGAAAGAAAGGAATGAAGGGAAAGAGAGACAAAAAAAGAGAAAAAGAGAAAAAAGAAATAGAGGAAGGAAGGAAGGAAGAAGGAAGGAAGAGGAGGGGGGAAAGGGAGAAAACAGAGAGAGAGAGAAGAGGAAGGAAGCACCACAAACTGTGGTTCTAGACATTGTTTCAGAAGACACTTTGAAACAACACAGCAATTTAGGGCTGGAAGACATCTAGGAGGTCATCTAGTCCAACCCCCTGCTGCAGCAGGAAAGCTTACACTGTCTGGATTATTTTGGTGCCTCTAACAGAGAGAACAATTGCCAGAAAGAAGAAGGAATTTACTAGGACAAGGCTGCCATGCAGAGGAAGGCAGAGATAGTCCTTAACTTATGACCACAATTGAGCCCAATTGAGCGTTGTTAAGTGAGTTTCGCCACATTTTATTCAATCCATGACATCTCTTGGCTCTAATAGTGATGTGCAAACTAGGGAAGTAAATCTGAAGGCATGTGGAATGTTTTAATGTACAGAAGTCAGAGTTAAATGTGTGGCAGAGCGTGAACTCTGGGTATGTTTTTTCCAAACGCAATAAGTGAGATTGAATATGTATAGTTTCAGAAGAGGTGTGTTTGTGTGTGTGCACGCGCATGTACATGCACATACAGTACACATAGTAGATAATGTATATTTTTGTGTGCCTGTATGTAATATGTAAGTCTACATATGGCATATATACATAGGATTAAATAACATAGTTTGCATGCTGAGTAATAGTAAATAGGGAAATTGTATCTCATTGAGGCGAGGAGAGGTCAGACACCCTAACCCTAACTAACCCTTGATGTTAGTGATGTCAAGTTGGCCACCCCGACCCAGTCACATGACCACCCAGTCAAATAATCACCAAACCACCCCACCTCAGTCACATGACCACAAAGCCGCTCCCACCCAGTTATATGACCGACAAGCAACTTCTACAAATTAAGCCACGCCCACAAAATTCTCCTCATCCAAAATTCAAAGCTTCCAAGCACTGTGTGAACACATGAATAGCATGGTCTGAGTGATCAGGGTTTGTTCCTGCTCCTTTTAATACTAAAAGTAGATGAGACCATTAGGTGAGGTCATTTGGCAGGTGTAGTATAGCATTATGTGGTCCCTTATGGGCTCTTTTCTTTCAGCTTAACCTAGAATGAAAGGAACGGAAGGCTTTCTTTGCTGGTGCCCAAATACTAGCTGTCATGGCTGTAGAACCAGGAGCCAGCCCAGAATTCTGCTTTCTAGAAAAATGACTTGGGAGGAAGGCTTCTCCTGGCATGGAGATGATGTGCTCCATTTCAGGAGGGGTGAGCAGAGCCTGGCTTCTTCCCTTTCAGACAAAGTGGCAAGGGGCTTGTGCTCCTCTCCAGCATCTTTGCTCAGCCGGGGAGGTTACTGCGTAGGAAAGCAAGCAAAGCTTCCTATCCTTGGCACGGTGTGGCTTGATGGTTTGGTAGTGCTGCAGCCTGCTTTGGACTGCCTATGCAAGGCCAGATCCATTTTGGTGGTCCATCCCAGGTACCTTACGGATACAATGGATTTCTGGTGACAGCCTGGTTTACCAGTGATCTTGTTCTCTTGGCACAATTGCTTATGAACAATAAATGTGTGTGGGTGGCTCCTTGGTTTGTTTGTAATAATATTATTATTATTATTATTATTATTATTATTATTATTATTATTATTTATTAGATTTGTATGCCACCCCTCTCTGAAGACTTGTAAATTTACCTTGTTATTCAAAGTAAATAAATCTGATATGTTTCTGTGGTGTGTGTGTGTGTGTATGTGTGTGTGTATGTGTGTGCAAGTGTCAGGCAATGGCCAGCTGCCAAATAAATGGCTTTTTGAGAATCAAAACCAAACAAACACACCAGTTCATAAGGAGATTTCAAGCTTTATTAAGTACCTGTAGGAGGCAAATTAAATGGAGGAAATATCAAGTCCAAAGATCATTCTATAGTTGCTGGGAACTCCAGTTCCAGCAACAGAGATATTCTGTGGCCCTGGATAAGCCGTGGTCTGGTCTTGCCATGACCCTGGAATTTGGCTGCCAAACTTTAATTAAAAAGTTGAAATTGGATTTCAACTGCAAAGCTCAGAGCTGAAAGGGCAATTTCATGGCCCTTCAATTGAAATCCAGTTGAAATCCAATTTCAACTTTTTAATTAAAGTTTGGCACCCAAATTCCAGGGTCATGGCAAGACCAGACCACGGCTTATAACTGTGAGATGGCCATGGAAGTCTGAGAACTCTCCTCATAAGGCAGCATTTCCCTTCCACAAAGGCTGTACTGTTATGCTAGCAATGTTGCAGTCAGGGAAGCAATCCTGATTTTGGTTGATTCCTTTTCACCTTCAAAATGTCCAGCTTTCAATTTGGCTTTTCAATGCCAGATACACATGTTTCTCTGTATCAATTTATACATACAGCTGATTTGATTCCAAGCAAACAAAATGATTAACAGTGAAGATCCGTTGAAAGTAGTCCAAAAGAGTGCAGCGCATGCCATAACTTAGCTGACATTGGACAAAACTTCTCCAGTAAGATTTTATATTCCTTGTTTTTTTTTTCCTGGGAAATGTGAGGTGGGTTGAAGTCATCAAGGAAGATAGGTAAAGTACCTTTGGAAGTACATTCATCTTAATTACTGAGATCCCTAACAGGGATATTTGTAATTTAGAACATTTCGTTAAATCTTTCTGGATATACTTTAAAAATTTTGGGTAGTTGTATTTTTTTATCGAAGTACATTTGGCTGTAAGCCAAATCCCCAGATACTTAACTTTTTAAACTGATTTAATTTCTATTCTTTCCTCTAATTCCTCTATATGTTTCTTGGACAAGTTTTTAGTTAACATCTTTGTTTTATCCTTGTTGATTTTGAGCCTCAGTACTTTTCCAAATTTTTCCATTTCCCTTAACAATTCCAATCCCGAATTTAATGGTATGATATAGACTAGGTCATCGGCAAAGGCTTGTGTCTTATAATGTTGCTCCTTAATTTTCAAACCTCTAATATCTGGATTTGTTGTCACAAAGTTCAATCAGATTTCAATGTACAAAATATATAGTAGCGGAGAGATTGGACAACCTTGTCTAACTCCTTTTTCAATATTAATTATATCTATCTTATCTCCATTTATTATTATATTAGCTGTTGGCCTGAATATATAGTTTCTATAAAATTATTAAATTTATCTCCAAAATGCATCATTTTAATTAATGTCATTAGAAAATCTGGCTCCTAGCTTGCAAAATTTGCACCGACAAATCCTTCAAAACCCGGATCGAGGCTCCTTTAAAAGTAAGGTTAGTAATTTTCCTTAACTCTTTGTAGACTGTTTCAGCTGCTTTTTCTGAGAGGAATTTAATTACTATGTCTCGTTGATTCCCGTCTCTTCGCGCTCCGAAAACCCAATGTGCACGTTCTATTTGATGATCCTGAATTTCAATCTTATACTCCTTAAACCATTGCTGAATATTTTGGATCATATTTCTGTCATCGGCAAAATCTGCTTTAAATCCTCTCAGACGTAACTTTGCTCTTCTTAATCTGTCTTCCAGCATATTTATACGTTGGTCCTGTTCCCTTCCTTCTTCTATCTTTAAAACCCTAATACCCTGGGCTTGCTGTTCTATTTTCACTTCTTGCTGTTCTATTTTCACTTTTTGCAGCTCGGTCTCAGTCTTAGCCACCACATCTTGCATTTCTTTTAGCTGCTGACCGACCATAACAAAAGTTTTAATCAAAGCGTCCATTCTCTCTGTCAGTTCTGCCCCAACTGCCTCCGCCATTTCCCTCCCCCAATTAACTTATTGTTTACTCACAGTTCCGAATGGAAAGCAGGCTGTTTTCCCGTTGTTTCTGCTCTCCCCCGATAAGCCCAAGGTATTTCCAGGTTCCAAAGTTTTAGCTTTTTACTTAGTCCAGTTTATTTGAGACTCCAAGAGGTTCAATGGGGTTTAAAATCCAATGTTTATTTTTTTCATTTGAGGAGCGTTCAGCGGAGCGTCTACATTCCTCGACGCATACAAAAACACCTCCTCAACTGTTCTTCAATCATTTTTTTCTTTGCAAAGTTGCTTATTTTCCTTTACAAGTTCGTTAATTTTTATTTCTAATTCTTGTTTTTCATTCAGGAGTTTTGAAATTTCCATTGTCTTCCTGCAAATAATGAAGACCAGAGAGAAATTAGCCCCAGGGTTTTTTTTAACTTGAATTAGCAACCTTTTTATTCAATTTTTATTAAATACACATTAAAAATACCTTATGAAATTATGAATGTCATACAGACAGGGTAAACCTAATAGGATTGTGCAAAGATTTGATGAACTATGTGAAGACTTACGAGCCTTTCCTCTGTAGTTTCTGGTGGCTATCTAAAAATTTCTCACCTCCACTGCAATTTGTAATGTTCTCGGCAGAGCTCCTCATTTTTATCAATTGTATCCATTTTTTGGAATGTGATTTTTTCCATTTCAATTTTCATTTGTACTTTTTCTATTGTAATTTCTTCCATTACTGCTGTTTTCCTGTAAAATATAAGGACCAGAGAGATATTAGCCCTCTTGCAATATAGAGGTGGGAGGAGTGGAGGAGCCCATATCTAGGGTGGCACAGGGCCGGAATATCCCGGTTTTGCTGGGGAGAGGCAGATATGTTGGGAGACATGGGGTAGGCTGCTCTCGGGGAACAAGAGCTCGCTGCTTGAAAGCGATCCCTTGTTCCGGCCCCGTGAGCTAAGCTCGGGGTACTGGCGACAAGCGAATCTCGGACCTTATGCTCAGGCTGTTGATATTCAATGCCAGGTCAGCTGTAAATAAAGCTCCCCTCATCCAGGATTTACTCCTAGATGAGGAGGCTGACCTGACATGTGTGAGTGAGATCTGGCTGGGCCCAGAAGGAGGAGTCCCTCTCTCTGAAATGTGCCCAGCTGGGTTGCAGGTGTGGCACCAGCCACGACCCCAGGGAAGGTGGGATGAGTGGCTATTATAGCGAAAAAGACCTTCAGCCTATGCAGGCTCGCCGCTCCTGAGATTACGGGTTGTGAGTCCCTCTTTGTGAAGTTGGACCTAGGGGTTCAGGTGGGCTTGTTGCTCATGTACCTGCCTCCCAGCTGCGTGTCAACAGCCCTACCTGCTCTACTCGAGGAGGTAGCTGGGCTTGGCAGTGGAGTTCCCCAAGCTTATTGTCTTGGTGGACATTAACCTGTTGCTCAGAAAATCCTCTGGATTGGTGCAGGAGTTTATGGCCACCATGGCAACCATGGACCTGACCGAAGTAATTTAGGGTGCAACTCATGAGGGTGGCATGCTCCTGACATGGTATTCCCCACAGAGCAGTTGAGCAATGATCTGAAATTAAGGGTCTTAAATATGTTGCCTTTGTCATAGTCAGATCATTTTCTGCTACGGCTTGATTTAAAGGCTTCAATCCTCCTCCGCAGGGAGATGGAACTGATTAGGTGATTCCTTCCCAGGTGCGATGGACCCAGGGGGCTACCAAAGAACACTTCCATCTGCTGGTCCATTACTCTGGGGGGGAAGGAACCATCATCTTTCAGCTGTAGCACAGTCACAGTCGCTCATGCTCACAGTCGCTCATGCCTTTATCACCTTGAGATTCAACTACAGCAATGCTCTCTACATGGGGCTACCTTTGAAGAGTGTTTGGAAAATTAAATTTGTGCAAAATGTGGCCGTGCAAATGGTCATGGGCATTCCTAGACATGCCCCTCTTTCTCCAACACTACGTGGATTGCATTGGTTGGTGATTGGTTTCTGGACACAATTCAAAGTGTTGGTAATGACCTATAAAGCCATACATGGCATCGGTACTTGGCGGTACTTGTGGGACCACCTTCTGCCGCATCAATCCCAGCAATTGGTGAGGTCCCACAGAGTTGGCCTTCTCCAGGTCCCATCAACTAGACAATGTCGTTTGGTGGTGCGTAGGTGAAGAGCCCTTTCTGTGGGGGCTTCTGAATCAGCTCCCCCTGGAGATTCGCTCTGCCCCCCCCCCACTTCATTTATGCCACCAGGCTTGGGGCAGTTAGATCTCAGTCCCCCTGGCCGACCAAATGTTTGTATGGCTGTTGTTTGAATGGGTATGACTGATTTTTAACATAATTGGGGTTTTAGATTGTCTCTATAGTTTTAATTTAATTGGATTTGCTATTGTATTTGTATTCTATTTGTTTTTATATGTTCTAAGCCACCTCGAGTCCTTGGAGAAGGGCGGCATATAAATCCAATAAATAAAATAAATAAAATAAAAATAAAAATTTCTCACCTATACAGTTCTTCTTTTAATTCATTATTTTCATGGAGGAGCTCTACTTTCTCGATGGCATATTTTTTAATTTTTGAGCTGAGACTTTCCTTTTCTTTTATAATTTTTTCAATCTCCTCTTGTTTATCTGAACTAATTTTCCTGTAAAATATCAAGAGCAGAGTGAAGTTAGCCCCCTTAGTTTTTTTATTCAAATTGTAAAACTTGTTTAAAATAAAAACTAATTGAAATATTGAAGAAATGACGAGAAAGTCAGGGTTGCTATCAAAAATTTTCTCACCTCCTCAACTTTTCTTCAAACTCTTCAGAAATTTCATTTTTTTTCTTTGCAAAGTTGCTTATTTTCCTTTACAAGTTCGTTAATTTTTTTTTCTTCTTCTTGTTTTTCATTCAGGAGTTTAGAAATTTCCATTGTCTGCCTGCAAATGATGAAGACCAGAGAGAAATTAGCCCCCAGGGTTTTTTTTAACTTGAATTATCAACCTTCTTATTCAATTTTTATTAAATACACATTAAAAATACCTTAGGAAATTATGAATGTCATACAGACAGGGTGAACTTAATAGGATTGTGCAAAGATTTGATGAACTATGTGAAGACTTACATATAACTCTGCTCCCTCAATCTCTTCAAATCAGCATCTGCTCTTTCCGCTTTTGTCTGAACAATCTAGAGAAGCCAAAATAGATCATAAGTCAGGAATATATTTCCGTAGCAGCCCACTTGCTACCCCTCACTACCCAATCAGTCACACTGGGCTTTCCCCCCTCTTTTTATGATACGAACTATGTCTCGGTCATGCACACTCAACAGGTTCCTTATGTACTAGATTGCTTACCTGATGGGAACGCAACTTTATGCTGGGCTACAAAAAAAGTAGTCTTAGTTAATTTCTTTAGGAAACGTAAAACACAGTGGTTCAAAACAATTGTGAATCATCTAAATTTTATTTCACTACCATTGGTTTTGTATGTGGCCAAAGAAACTAGCTAATGTAGCAAAGAAGGAACCGACCAAGAATTAGCATCAGCTCTGATAATTGCCATTCTTTTACAGAAATTACAAATAAACTAGTCTGTATAGATGTGTGTATGGATTTCATATATGCAATAGAAATATACAGCGAACATATATACTACATAAAATATGCTGCACATGCATTATTAACCATTACCAATTGTGAAAAAATCATTTATTTTCATTTTTCTCCTAATTATATTCTAAGGTGAGCTACACATTATATACCTCAGCATGTCTTTGTGCCAGAAGAGGAAGTCTCGAACTTTCTTCTTCCGGATGCAAAATACCCTATTTTTTAAAAGCAAACTGACAGTGATTAAAGACACTAATTTTTCTATCAACAATTCTAAATGATATGAAACATTGTTTCCTCTTCAAATCTGGGGTACCAACTATATCTCTGCCATCTAATCTTTGACACATGCCTGGAAATTCACACTACTGAAAAAAATAACATTTTACTATTCTTCCAAAACTGAAGAAACTTCTTGGATTACGGTCTAAAATTTTTCAAAAAACCCCCAAACAAACAAAAAGGAAAGTCCAGTTTCTTCTCGGTTGGATGAGTTCCTGCTGTTTTCCTAACAAGATTTTTCAGAAGTGGTTTGGTGTTGCCTCCTTTCTAGGGGTAAGAAAAGGTGACTGGGTCAGGGTCACCCACTTGGCTTTGTGCCTAAAGTGGGGCAAGGAATGTCGGTCTCTGGGTGCGCAGAGTGATGCCTTAACCACGATACCAAACTGGCTTTCTTGGGTTGCTAATGCAAGCTAACTATGTATTTCAAAGGTCAAAACAAAAACCTAAACGGTCAACTGAGGATAAACAGAAATCACAATTCATATTCTGTCTGTCTATCTGTTTTTCTCCAACTACCTACTGTTCTTTCTATCTATCTGTCTGTCTGATTGACTGTCTGTCTGTCTGTCTCTCTCTCTCTCTCTATACTATCTATCTATCCCTACCTAGCTACCTGCCTAAAATTTCTATATGTTCCATCACACATTTACTGTGACAGCGTATGAACAAATGTTTTCTCTTACCTCCCTTTCGAGACGTTTCATCTTTTCTCTTAATTTTGTCAACAAATTGTTTTCCATCGCAAAATCAGTAATGGAAACTAGAAGACAAAGTAATAGGTGAGAATGCAGAACAGCCTTGACATTTTTATTTCCAAAATTGGAATCTAGACTTGAGAAACAGTGTCCAGAATAGCACATAATTTTAAAATTATATTTGCCCTCTAATTCCTCTACTCTGATCCTTTAGGTAAGGTGACCAGATGTCCCACTTTTGGGCAGGACAGTCCCAATTTTTAACAATTTGTCCCACATCCCGCAGCATTTTTTAAAAGTCCTGATTTTTTTTTTTACTTCCAACTTGACATCGCATCATGGCAGGACAGCCTCCAGTGAACTCCAGGGCTGTTCTCTGCTTTTGAGCTTTTTTGGTTGCAGCTTGGAGAGCCTCCACAACTTAAAGAGGAACTTCCCGTGTATCTGTGGTGATCCCCCAGAAAGCGAGAAATACCCTCAGGACCACAGCTGATGCAGCTGCCTGACACTTAAAAGGGAAGCAAGAAATAACAGCCAAAATAAGCCAAATAAGGGACTAAAACGATGGGGATTGCGGATTTGTGGAAAGGTTCGGAGTAAGAGGTGGTAATAGTAGAATGACTTGGAGAGAGGAGCCCTTGATGCTGTCTGGTTGGATTGATTTGATTGTATTTGATTTGATCGGGGCAAGGCAGCAGTCATTGCATTTCATCAGGAACAGTGAGGACTTGAAAGATGGGCGAGGAGAAAGAGTTGAAGTGGCGGATGGGTGATTGGAGATCGGAAATCGGAGATAGGAGACCAGCCACAGACTCCCTCCTCCTAATACCAGATTTAGACCTACTTGGGAATCATTCCGGATGAGCTGTTTGAATAGCAAAGGGCACGGTGGTTTTTTTGAATGTATATGAAGTTTTGTGCAAGTTGAAAGAACAGAAGACTTAGAGGTGACTAGGCAAACTGGAAGCCCCACGCTGAAAATAAAGGGAGTATCACCAGCTCAGCGGGTTTATTAATTTGGATATAAATGGATTAGAACTATAAGCAACTTGATGACCAATAAGGAACATTGTTGAATTAATTTAGGATTGGGTCAGACTGATACATTAATTAGAAGACAATTGGTTTCTTAACTAACTTAACTTAAATTAACTTCTTAACTTAACATCTTGAATCTCCAATGACCTACGCCAGGGTCCTCTTTGTGGACTTCAGTTCAGCATTCAATACCATCATACCGGACATTCTCTTAACCAAACTAAATCAGCTAGCGGTACCTGAACACACTTGTAAGTGGATCACAAGCTTCCTAACAGACAGGAAGCAGCAGGTGAAGCTAGGAAAAATCACATCAGATATATGTACAATTAGCACAGGTGCCCCCCAAGGCTGTGTACTCTTACCACTTCTCTTCTCTCTATACACTAATGACTGCATCTCATACGATCCATCTGTTAAACTACTGAAGTTTGCAGATGATACAACAGTGATCGGACTCATTCGAGACAATGATGAATCCGCATACAGACGGGAAGTTGAACAACTATCCTTGTGTGACCAGAACAATCTAGAACTGAACACACTCAAAACCGTAGAAATGGTGGTAGACTTTAAGAGAAACCCTTCCACCTCTCACAATACTAGACAACACAGTATCAACAGTAGAGACCTTCAAATTTCTAGGTTCTATTATATCTCAAGACCTAAAATGGTCACCTAACATCAAAAACATCATAAAAAAAGCACAACAAAGAATGTTCTTTCTGCGCCAGCTCAGGAAGCTCAAACTGCCCAAGGAGCTGTTGATTCAGTTCTACAGAGGAATCATTGAGTCTGTCATCTGCACCTCTATAACTGTCTGGTTTGGTGCTGCAACCCAACAGGACCGACACAGACTTCAGAGGATAATCAGAATTGAAGAAAAAACAATTGCTGCCAATCTGCCTTCCATTGAGGACCTGTATACTGCACGAGCCAAAAAGAGGGCGGGTAAAATATTTACTGACCCCTCGCATCCTGGACACAAATTGTTTCAACTCCTACCCTCAAAACGTCGCTACAGAGTACTGCACACCAAGACAACTAGACACAAGAACAGTTTTTCCCCGAACGCCATCACTCTACTAAACAAATAATTCCCTCAAAACTGTCAGACTTTCTACTAAATCTGCACTTCATTTCTACTAGTTTTTCTCATTATTCCTATCACCCATTTCCTCCCATGTTGACTGTATGACTATAACTTCTATTCTACTATTCTACTCTATTCTATTCTACTAGTTTTTCTCATTATTCCTATCACCCATTTCCTCCCATGTTGACTGTATGACTGTAACTTGTTGCGTATATCCTAAGATTTTTATTAATATTGCTTCTTCATTGCTTATTTGACCCCTATGACAATCATTAAGTTTTGTATCACATGATTCTTAACAAATGTATATTTTATTTTATGTACGTTGAGAGCATATGCATCAAGACAAATTCCTTGTGTGTCCAATCACACTTGGCCAATAAAAATTCTATTCTATTCTATTCTATTCTATTAATAACATTAAGAGTTCAAAACTGATCTTATTTAATAATCAATATAAAACTGTCTAGGTATATCCTAATTCCTATTTCTCTGTTTCCTCTTCTGATATTCATTTAAAATTGACTCCCTATTAAATATAGAGTTAATATAAATACAGTACTGATCAAACCTAATTAATCAAAATTACTTAACTATTTATTGGCTACTTTATTTAACATTGCTTTGTAAATGAACTGTCATTGATTGATTTGCTTTATTACTTACTATAGTGATAGATTGCTTGCTTGTTATTATTATTAGATCTTTAATTTTTAATTACATTAACTATTCAATATTAGAGAGGCAGAGATATTAATAGACAAACCTGACACATAGCAACTCTTTTTTGAAATAGTTTAAATAAATATAATAGAAGTATATGGTTAATTGGAGTTATATTCTTGTTATATTTAAATTAAAATATTTAATTTAAAACTGGCTTTTTGCCAGTTTTGGATTAGAATGTAGTAAAATGTTGATGTCTTCAGCGACTACATTCCAATCCATGGTAAGGATGCAGCAATCAATCAATCAAAATTATGAAAAGATGACAGAAAACATGGAAGATATGAGGGGTAATATTAAAAGAGTAGAGGATAGAGTAGTCAAAATGGATGGGAAAATAGAGTCTATTCAATTAACATTATCAAAGAATGAGCAAAAAATAAAAGAAATAGAAGAGAAGAGTGATGGAGGCAAAAATGCAAGAAACAGAAACTAACAGGTTGACAACTATTAAAAATATGGAAGAAGTTTTACTTAGCATGGAACTTGAAAATACTGCTTTGTTTCTGAGGTTCCAGAACATACAGGAAAATAAAGAAGAAAATATTGTAAAAATAATGGCTGTTCTCCAGTGCTACTGGAAGGAGAGTCCAACATGGGTTAAAATCCAATCCTATTGGTAGAGACTGAGTTAATTTAAATAATTAGCAGGCACCGCCTCTAGTAGCCCCCAAGAGCTCAGTTTTAAAGACTCAGTCCAAATGTAGAGACTGTAGTTTTTGTCTACTGAGTTTAAAATGTGTTTTAAATGGTTTAAAATGTGTTTAAAGTAATAAATTGTATCTGTTTAATTTTGTTCTCTTTTTGTCTTTGCTACAGGTTATGAAAATTCTTCAGAGGGGTCTCTGCCCTCCGCGGGCACCACCCCATTGAGATCTCCTCGGGAGCCTCTTCCCTCAGAGGGTACCATGCTGATCGAGGAGCAACACAGCCTGGGGGCCCTGGCCTCCGAGGCCATACCCGGCTGCGAGCCGAAGGTGGGGGGGCTGCAGTTTGTGCTCCATGTACTCACTCCTCCCCTCAAACCTCCCAAACTTTACCTGCAACAAATGCAAACTCATCCAGCTACTTGAGGAAAAAATCGAAAACCTAGAGAAAAACCTAACAACCCTGAAGCACCAACACCACAATGAGAAAATCCATCAGACTCCCAACAAAACCAACACCCCAGAGGAGCTAAGCCGAATCCACGCCCCAGAAGCAGTAAATAGCTGGACACACATCACCCTAAGACGAAAAAACAAGCCTCCACCAACTCCAACCCTCCTCCTCCCAACCCCACTGCCTACAAGCAACAAATATTCAGTACTCTCGGAACAAGAAAACCTGCAAACATCTGACAAAGAACCACCAAGAACCAAGCACAACACAACTCCACCAAAAGCCTCAACAACAGAAGCTAACCTCCATCACCCCAAGCCAGCCAAAAAGAAAAGGAGAGTACTGGTAATTGGAGACTCAATCCTCAGGGGAACTGAGCCTCCCATCTGCAGACCAGACAACCAATCTAGAGAGGTGTGCTGCCTCCCTGGAGCTAAAATCTCTGACATAACTGAAAACCTCACCAAAATACTCAAACCCACGGACTACTACCCACTATTGGTGATTCATGCGGGAATCAACGACACAGGGAAAGACATGAACCAAATTATGAAAGACTATGACCACTTGGGCAACACTATCAGAAAAACAGGTGCTCAGGTTGTTTTTTCTTCCATCCTCCCCACTAGAGGACGACACCCCACCAGAGAATGCAAAATCCCGCAGATAAATCACTGGCTTAAAGGATGGTGTCGTCATAAGAACTTTGGCTTCCTCGACCATGGCCTGCACTATCTCCAAGAAGGGCTTCTAGCAAGCGACGGGCTACACCTCACTAGAGCGGGGAAGAACCTCCTAGGCAACCGACTAGCTCAACTCATCAGGAGGGCTTTAAACTAGCTCTGAGAGGGGAGGGTGACCAAACTATACGACAAAACACTGAACAAAACAAGGAAGGGGAATGGGACAAGCCTACAAACAAACCTGAGAATAAAAAATTTCTACCTGCAAACAAACAGAAACATCTAAAATGCCTGTACACAAACGCACAAAACTTGGGAAACAAACAGGATGAACTGGAATTATTAATACACGAGGGCCAATACGATCTAATTGGAATCACAGAAACCTGGTGGGACGAAACGCACGCCTGGAACACACAGATAATGGGTTACAACCTCTTCAAGAAGAACAGGTCAAACAAGAAAGGAGGAGGTGTTGCACTATACATCAAAGACCACTACACTGCCACAGAACTACATCCAACCAAAGATGATAACCCCCTAGAAATCATAAAAGAAAAAAAGAGCAACACCACAATTGGAGTATACTACAGACCACCCAATCATACAGACACAATGGACGACCTCTTCACATGCCAACTAACAGACATATGCAACAAACACAGCACAACAATAATGGGGGACTTCAACTACCCAGACATCAACTGGAAAACTAACTCAGCACCAAGCGGAAAGTCTGCCAAATTTCTTTCCAGTCTAGCTGACAACTTTCTAACCCAAAAAGTTGAAACAGGAACCAGTGGGAATACTATATTAGACCTAATACTAACAAACAGGGAAGAAACAATAGAGGGAACAGAAGAAGAAGGGAAACTGGGAGAGAGCGACCACGTCATCCTCAAATTCAACATAGTGCAATCACTAGCTACTATACCCAACACCACCACAGTCCCAGACTTCAGAAAAGCGGACTTTAACAAGCTCAGAGCGAACCTTGAACAATGCCCCTGGAACGAACTCTTAGAAGGAAAAACCACTCAGGAAGCCTGGGCGATCCTAAAAAACAGCATCATAGACGCCCAAAACAACGCAATCCCCATGAAAAGGAAAAACAGGAAAACCAAAACTAAACCTGCATGGCTAAACAAAGCCCTCGCAGATGACATAAAAGGAAAAAAAGCTAAGTACAAACAATGGAAAGAAGGACTCATAACCAAAGCGGAATATCAGCAAACAGCCAATTCCTGCAAACAAAAAATAAAAACAGCAAAGGCACAATATGAACAACACCTTGCAGCGGAAGTCAAAGACAACAAAAAAAGATTCTTCCAACACCTCAACAATAAGAAGAAAATCAAAGAAACAATCGTCACACTAAAAAACGAAGAGGGTAGAGAAATCACAGACAGCAATGACCAAGCACAGCTACTCAACGCCTACTTTGCATCAGTCTTCACACAAAAGGGAACCTCCCTCCAACCAATCTGCAATTTAACTGCAACAAACTGCCCCAGAACCAAACTCAACATAGACAAAAGGACAGTGAGGGACTACCTGAGGGAACTCAACGAATACAAATCACCAGGGCCAGACGGACTTCACCCCAAAGTCCTAAAAGAATTGGCAGACACCATAGCGGAACCACTCCTCCTCATCTACCAAATATCCTGGATCACTGGAGACCTACCGGAAGACTGGAAGCGAGCTGACGTAGTCCCCATCCACAAAAAAGGCAAAAAGACCGACCCAGGTAACTACAGACCAATCAGTCTGACCTCTATACCTGGAAAAATACTGGAGAAAATAATCAAAAAACAACTTACCCACTTCCTAGAAACAAACAAGATCATATCCAATAGCCAGCACGGATTCATCAGAAACAAATCATGCCAAACCAATCTCACATCATTTTTCAACACCATAACCAAGTCAGTTGACCAACGCAACTCAGTGGACCTCATATGCTTGGACTTCAGTAAGGCTTTCGATAAAGTCGACCACAATCTCCTAATCCACAAACTAGAAAAAAATGGAGTAGACTACTACACATGTAGATGGATAAACAGTTGGCTGACCAACCGCACCCAACGAGTTGTCCTCAACGGCACCAAATCCACATGGAAAAAAGTAGACAGTGGAGTACCACAGGGCTCTGTCCTGGGTTCTGTACTCTTTAACATCTTCATCAACGACCTGGACGAGGGAATAAAAGGGGAACTAATAAAATTTGCAGATGACACCAAGCTGGCGGGGGTAGCCAACACCCTTGAGGACAGGCTCAGAGTACAAGAAGACCTAGACAGACTATCACAGTGGGCCCATACCAACAAAATGAGGTTCAACACCGACAAATGCAGAGTCCTCCAGCTCGGCAAAAAGAACCCTAGACATAGATACAGCCTGGGAGATATCCCACTCAGCAGTAGTGACTGCGAAAGAGATCTTGGAGTCTTGGTGGACAATCAACTAAACATGAGTCAGCAATGTGCAGCAGCAGCCAAAAAAGCCAACTCAATCCTAAGCTGCATCAACAGAGGAATACGCTCGAAGACCAGGGAAGTACTATGCCCTGGTCAGACCCCACCTGGAGTACTGCATCCAATTTTGGTCACCTCACTACAAAAAAGACATCGAAATTCTGGAGAAAGTGCAAAAAAGAGCAACCAAAATTATTAGGGGACTCGAAACCAAGACTTACGAAGAGAGATTGAGAGAACTGGGCACGGACAGCCTAGAAAAAAGAAGGTCTAGAGGGGACATGATAGCAGTTTACAGATACTTGAGGGGTTGCCACGGTGAGGAGGGGGTCTCTTTATTCCCCAGGGCACCAGAGGGCCGGACGAGGAACAATGGTTGGAAGCTGACCAAGGAGAGATTCAACCTGGAAATAAGGAAGAACTTCTTGACGGTCAGAGCGATCAACCAATGGAACTGCCTGCCAGGGGAGGTGGTGAACTCCCCAACTCTGGACACCTTCAAGAGGAGATTGGACTTCCATTTGGCTGGGGTTCTGTAGGGTTTCCTGCTCAGGCAGGGGGTTGGACTCGATGACCTAACGGTCCCTTTCAACTCTATTAATAAATAATAAATAAATAAATAAATAAATAAGGCCAAGACATTTCACGCCCCCTCTTCTTCCCTTAAAGAGGCAGAAAGGCGTATCAAGGCCTTGGAACAGAAGCTGGAGGCAGCTCTTCATGCTCCCCCACCCATCCCTTCACTGTCCTTGCAGCATTTGGGCTTGGTCAGACAACCCTCAATTCCTCAGTTCATCTCCAGACCTTCAGAGGCCTTATCTGAGAGGGATTGGTCTCCAGACAGGCAGACATCATCCATGCCTCAGGTTCTTCCTTCTCCAGGCCTCAGCATACCTAGGCCAGGCTCTACATCTCACTCAGTGAGGAGCATGCAAGGCCCAACAGCAACTTTCACGCCTACAGTGGCAGGGCTTCGTGTACAGCCAGAGGCCTGGCAACAAATGTTCCCCATGCTGCAGGACATTATCACAAACACCTATTCGCAAGGAATGGCAGCTGGGGTGAATCAACATAGTCAACCAACTCGCCCATTACAATCTAGGAACTTGTGGTCTGCTCCGCCCCCCTCGGGTTTGGGGTCTTGGACTGAAGAATCTCCCTTTGAGGAAATTGAAAAGGAATATGATTTATCTGATGATGAAACGGCCCCTGAACAGCCTGTTACTGCGGGGTTGTTCAAAGCATCAGTTTTTAGAGTTCTACTCCATAAAGCCAAGCAGGCAGTAGACTTACCTGGGCCTACCAAACCTGATGAGACCACTGGCGAGGCCAAACCTTCTGTGGTGTTATTTAAGGAGCCTCAACCCGAGTCAGACCACATTCCTTCCTCGGAAATTTTCTGTCAAAGCGTGAAGCGCCCCTGGCAATACCCGGCAGCTGCTTAAGGCCCCTCAGCCATGGAGAGGAAATTTTACACCTTCGATGAGGAGGTGGAAAAGCTTTTAGAATTTCCTCCCATAGATCAGCCAGTAATGCAGCTGATTTCCAAGGCTTTAGTTCCTTCCGAGATGGGTGACAGCCTTAAACCAGAGGACAGAAAGGCTGAGGTCCTCTTGCGTAAAACGCACCAGATGGCGAGCTGGGGGTTTCGAGCGGCGGATGCTGCATCATTTTTCAACAGGGCATCGATAGTGTGGTTGCAGGAAATGCAAGCCCGACTAGGACCAGAGGACGGCCGCCTTCGGCAAAACCTAGGTAAACTTCTGGCAGCGGCAGAATTTTCAGCTGATGCCACCCTCCACGCGGCCAAGTTTTCTGCCTGGAGTATGACAACCACACTCTCCTCCAGGCGTCTCCTCTGGCTGAGGAACTGGCCGGCTGATTTAAAATCAAAGTGGAATCTGGCCTCATCGTGCTTTCAGGGAGATAAGCTTTTTGGGGAAGCCTTAGAGCCAGTTCTCATTGAGGACAAGGACAAAAGAAAGTCACTCCCCAAGGCTTACAGACGCCGGGAGCGCCGGGCAGGCCCTTATGCGTGCAGACAGTCCTTTCGGTGGGACACCTCTTCCAACACAGGTCAGAACGCAAGACCCTATCCTCAGAACCAATACCACCAGAATACGTTCAGAGGAGACCGTGCGTTCTCTCAGGATAGGCAAAGAGGATTTCAACAGAGGCGCTCCTTTAGAGGCGGTCAGAGGGGCTTCAAGCGTACCAAATGACTTTGCACCCCAACCCTTAGGAGGCAAACTCCAAAACTTCAGTGCCTCCTGGTGGACCTCATCCTCCGACAGATGGGCGTTGGCCACTGTATCTCAAGGGCTGCGCTTGGAGTTCCTCCAGCCCCCACCAGCAAGATTTATCCAGTGCCCACTTCTGCGAGATCCCCAGAGGAAAATTAAATTGCGTCAAGAGATCACTCATTTTTAGATATTCAAGCGATAGAAAAGTTGCCAATACTAGAGGAAGGTACAGGTTTCTACTCAAGAGTATTCCTGGTGCCAAAGTCATCGGGAGGTTTCAGAATGATCCTGAACCTGAAGCATCTAAATACTTATATCAAGTACCGAAGGTTCAGGATGCATTCCCTCCAAACCATTCTGGCCTCTATCCGCCATCAGGATCTTATGACATCGCTAGACTTAAAAGAGGCTTATTTGCATATACCAATTCTTCCAGCTCATCGCAGATTTCTCCGCTTTTACCTAAATGGATCTCATTATCAATAACGAGCCATGCCGTTCGGCCTATCATCGGCTCCTCGGACATTTACCAAACTGCTCGACATCTTGACAGCCCATCTGAGGTCTCAATCCATCAGACTACTGGCATACCTGGACGATATTATCATCCTGTCCAGGTCCCACACCAAAGCGCTAGAGGATCTAGCTTTGACGAGACAAACTTTAGAATTCCATGGCTTCACCATAAACGAGGAGAAAAGTCATCTTCTCCCCACAACCAAGCTACTCCATCTGGGATCTATCATAAATACAACCGAAGGTATCGTAACCTTATCCCCAGACAGGATAGCAAACATTTGGTCGTTGGTTTCCAACATCCAACACCAGGATCGAGTATCTCTGGCCCTACTTTCAAAGGTGTTAGGGACTTTGGTGTCGTCCATAGGAATTGTGCCTTGGGCTCGGCACCATATCAGGGCCCTTCAATGGTTTCTCCTTCCTTCGCAGAGGGCCAGAGTGAGTCACTCGCACAGACGAGTAAGGATTCCACGAGTGGTCAGGGAATCACTGCAATGGTGGACCTCCCCAGCCTTACTTCAGGGTTCACTTTTTCGCGACCAAGACCGCCTTATTCTCACCACAGATGCGAGTCTGTCAGGCTGGGGGGCTCACATGGGTTCTCATTTGGCCCAGGGACTTTGGACACCAGAAGACTTGAGCCCTGTAAATATCAATTACCTCGAACTCAAGGCAGTTTTCCTGGCCCTACAAACCTTTGCACGCTTGGTCCAGGGCAGACATGTCCTAGTATTGACCGACAACGTGGCTACCAGGGCTCACCTAAACCATCAGGGAGGAACAAAGTCTCGCCGACTCATGACCTTGACTACGGAATTGTTCAACTGGGCCGAACACAGGTTGGCCTCATTGACCGCAGAACACATCGCGGGGACCAGCAACATTCAGGCGGACTGGTTGAGCAGATCGACCGTGGATCCCTCGGAATGGAGACTGGACCCTGGCCTATTCCAACAAGTAGTTCACCGCTTCCGGTCTCCAGTGGTGGATCTCTTTGCAACCAACGTCAATACACAATTGGGGAGATTTTACTCCCGTTTTCCGACTCTGGGGGCAGAAGGGATCAATGCTCTTTTGTCACCCTGGCCTCAAGGTCTGCTGTATGCCTTTCCTCCAACATGCCTCTTGCAGAGAGTGTTGGACAAAATAATTCAGGAACGGGCAGAAGTGATTGTGGTGGCGCCTCACTGGCCTCAACGCCCATGGTTTGCAGACCTGACGGCCATATCAGTGACCTCCCCTTGGAGGATTCCAGATCAAGACATTTCCCTCAGCCAGGGGTCCATTCAACATCCGGACCCTCAGTGGTTCCAGCCGTCTGGCATGTGAGAGGGATAGACTGAAACAGCAGTTGCTACCAGATAAAGTCATTAGCACAATGCAGGCTGCCCGTCGTCCCTCAACAACGAGAGTGTACCAAGCAACGTGGGCAGCTTTTTGTAGATTCTGTTCGGACCATCATGCTGATCCTAAGGAGGCGTCCATAATTTCAGTGTTGGAATTCCTACAATCGGGCATTGAACGAGGACTAGCTCCTAACACACTGAAGAGGCAGGTAGCCGCTCTTTCAACTATCCTTCGATTGTCAGAAACCCGTTCTCTGGCTCAACATCCGTGGATAAGGGACTTCATTAAAGGTGCCATTAACACGCACTCCCCTCCAATACGGAGATTCCTGACATGGGATCTTTCTCTGGTCCTGCGGGCGCTTACCGGACCTCCCTTTGAGCCCATGAGATCTATTCCATTCCGATTGATCTCGATTAAAACCTTATTTCTAGTGGCGATTACGTCGGCCTGACGAGTTTCTGAACTATCCGCCCTGTCTATTAGACAGGATTTATGTATCTTTCATCCAGATAGGGTTGTGTTGAGGTTGGATCCCTCTTTCATTCCAAAAGTGAATTCTGGGTTTCACAGGAAACAAGAACTTGTGCTCCCAGACTTTTGTACGCACGGCCAACATCCTTCGGAGCTCAGGTGGCACAAGATTGATGTCAGGAGAGCCTTGAAGCTCTACATTAGGAGGACAGCACCTTTCAGAAAGACCGAGACACTATTTGTCTCTTTTGCCCAGAATAAGATGGGACTGGGTGTTTCATCTCAGTCTCTCAGTCGCTGGCTTAGAGATTGCATCGAGGAGGCTTATAAAGCACGATCCTTGTCACCTCCGGCAGGGGTGACAGCACATTCTACCAGAAGTGCAGCTGCATCGGCAGCTTGGGCGACTCAACCATCCATCGAGGACATTTGCCGAGCAGCGACTTGGGCTTCTCCTTCTACCTTTATCTGCCACTATAACCTAAACTCCCTAGCTTCGGTGGAGGCTTCATTTGGCAGACGTGTCTTGCAACGAGTGTGTACCACTCCAACGACCTTGACGCAGCCTTTTCCCACCCAAGGGATTTGATCTTTGGTATATCCCATGTTGGACTCTCCTTCCAGTAGCACTGGAGAAGAACCGTTGTACATACCTGAACGGTCTTCTCAATGCTCTGGAAGGAGAGTCCAAACCCACCCGGCATGGTTTTTGGCCAGGTCGCCGGAGTATTTGGGTTGTTTAAAGTTATATGTTATTAATGTTCAATAAATTCTTGTTGTTCTTACATTGTCTTCGTTTTTAAAACTGAGCTCTTGGGGGCTACTAGGGGGCGGTGCCTGCTAATTATTTAAGTTAACTCAGTCTCTACCAATAGGATTGGATTTTAACCCATGTTGGACTCCTTCCAGAGCATTGAGAAGACCGTTCAGGTATGTACAACGGTTCTTTTAAAAGGTGACAGCTGGGCAGCGGCGCCCAGCGGAGCACCATTTGGGGATTTTTTTTCCCCTTGCACACATTAATCGCTTTTACATTGTTTCCAATGGGAAACATTGTTTCGTGTTACGAACGTTTCACCTTATGAACCTCCTTCCGGAACCAATTAGGTTCGTAAGACGAGGTATTACTGTACATGGCATTGCAAAGGTTTAACCCCAATCCACGATCTGGCAACTGTTATAATTGCAGTAAATATGGTCATTTCAAAAACCAGTACAGGCCCTAGGAGGGGGGGGGGCGCCCAAAAGCAACGTTTTAACCCTAGCACAGCCAAACCACGCACTCTTTGTCCCAAATTCAAGAAACGGTATCATTGGGCAAATCAATGTAAAGTACAGCCTCAACCTCAGCCCCAGGACCAGGAAAACTAGAGTGGGGGCATTCAGCTAGCCCCGCACCAAAGGCTGAAATTTTTTATTTTGGGCGTATGCTTCTTTCTTTTGGTCTCTATGCTTCTGAAACTGTGTCTATGATGACCCCTGGCCTTACTTATTTTTTACCTCTTGAACCAGAGCCTGATTTTTATTTTCCGGAAGCGGGTGAGGATGATCCATCTGGTCTGCCCCCCCATTGCCATTGATTGTATACCCCAGGAAAGAATTTATTACCCGTGGAGTCATAGCCTCTCCCTTTCTGAGAGATGCCGCAGACCTTGTCACGCTGAATATTGACAGCCCCAAAGACATTCAGAGACATTCAGTAATTAAATAGTTAACTGCGTGTGTGTTTTATTAGCTCCTCCTACTATGATGTAAAATCCTGCCACGTCATTATAGCTCACATTCGTCTTTATCCTCCTCTCCATTTTAATTAAGTCAGTCCTGTGTTAGCAGCCATAATGTGAAGATGTATTTTTTATTTGTCTCTCATGACATATTTAATTTTCTACTTTTATGATAAAAAGAAATCTTGCTCTGACAACAAATGTCTGCTCTCTCAATCCATCACCTCCAGAATGATTTAAGGTTCAAACGGACTTTAATTCCCCTCATTCTGACATGGCAGCAGAGGTCGGTTAGTAATCTCTTTTAAATCTAAATTGCTCCACACTTATCTAAACTTCTAGCAATGCAAAAGGATCTGATAGAGAGAGGCTATCAAATAGACGACATACAGATGACAACCGCAATAATCACGTCTTTAAATTATGAATGGAAAGATGCTATTACAAAGTATAATAACATACCTTTAGCTCAAAGAACTACGTCCAGAGTATGTAAGCTGTTAACAGAAGAAGAAGTGATTATGCAAAGTAGACTCAAAACTACAGCACCTGGTTACAAACCTACAATGAGTCACAGCTACCAACAAAGGGGCTACACTCCAAGATATCCACGGCACAATCAGCCTAGAAGAACAGATTTTCATCGCTCTCAATCTGGTGATTTTCAACGCTCTCAATCTGGTGATTCTCAATGCTCCCAATATCCTGCTCAGCTCAGAGGAACAGATCCTAGGGGTTCCAGAAGCAGAAGCTCCAGCAACTACAGATCATCTCAACAAGGTTCTAGAGGTGAGCCATGTCCTTACATCAATTCTTTCATCCTGAACAATGTTTGACAAAAGAGTCCACAGTACGACATTCAACATTTATGGACATTAGACAGCGGAGCAGCTTTTCACATCACCTACCAAAAAGAACTGTTCATAAAATTTTATAAGACTGATATTAAAGAATTACATGCAGTGTCAAATCACTTATGCAAAGTTGAAGGAGAAGGAACTAGGTTTAGGTTTATTGGATTTATATGCCGCCCCTCTCCGCAAACACGGGGCGGCATATAAACTGTCTACATAAAAGAATTAGACCAGATAATTCCACATGTTCTATATATTCCACAAGCTACAAGCAACATACTCAGCACATATCGCCTAAATCAGTGTTTTTCAACCAGTGTGCCATGGCACACTAGTGTGCCGTGAGACATGGTCAGGTGTGCCGCGAAGCTCAGAGAGAGAAAGCAAGCAAGTGAGATAGAAAGAAAGAGAAAGAAAAAAAGAGAAAGAGTGAGAGAGAGAGAAAGAAAGCAAGAGAGAGAGAAAGAGAACAAGAGAAAGAAAGCAAGAGAGAGAAAGGGAGAGAAAGAAAGAGAGAGAGGTAGGGAGGGAGAGAGAAAGAGAGCAAAAAAGAGGAAGGAAGGAAGAGAAAGAGGGATGGAGAGAGAGGAAAAAAGAGGAAGGAAGGGAGATAAAGTGGGAGAGAGAAATAGAGCGAAAGGGAGGAAGAGAGATAATTTTTTTAGGGCCCCCCCTACTCAATGTGCCCCAGGGTTTTGTAAATGTAAAAAATGTGCCGCAGCTAAAAAAAGGTTGAAAATCACTGGCCTAAATGAAGATATAGGTTCCGAAGTGACTTTTAAACTAAGTGAAGGCTACATTGTCAAGAACAGAAGAGTCATTGCTACTGCTTTTCCAATCAGAGGTGTTTACTACTTAAAGCCAAATCCTCATGTAAAACGTGATGTAAGTATAAAAGTTCCAAAGGGCAAAAGCACAGGTCCAGAGAGAAAACCTGTTGCCACTATAGAAACAAAGGCTCCTAAAGCCAATGAGGTTCAAGAGGTTCCACATGATGTTGCAAATGTTAAACCTGTATTAACAAACAAATCTTTTCATTCCAGGTGTGTTCACCAATGGCATCGTCGTTTGGGCCATGCATCTTATCCAGTCTTATCCAAGATGCCTGAACTTGTAAATGGTTTTAAGGTTGATAGTAATTGCAAAATTCATTTAGACTGTTCTGTTTGCAAATCTTCTAAATCTAAAGCTGCACCTATTGCTAAGCATGCCACACATTTGTCTACACGCATTTTTGATTTGGTTCATACTGACATTGTCGGTCCATTTCGGCTTACTAAAAGGAACTGTAAGTATTTCTTGACTATTGTTGATAGTTATTCTAGATATGGGTATGTATTCCTAATGAAACAAAAATCTGAGACTTTTCAGATCTTTAAAGACTTTGCTGCAGAGGTACTAACAACATGGTGTCCGCATCAGAAGAATACAAAGTGATCATGTCCCAGCAATTCCAAGGATGTATGAGGAAAAATGGAATCCATCATCAAGCGTCAGCACCTTACTCCCCGGCTCTTAATGGAATTGTAGAAAGAAGGCAGGGTGTTAGCAGCCATAATGTGAAGATGTATTTTTTATTTGTCTCTCATGACATATTTAATTTTCTACTTTTATAATAAAAAGAAATCTTGCTTTGACAACAAATGTCTGCTCTCTCAATCCATTACCTCCAGAATGATTTAAGGTTCAAACGGACTTTAATTTCCCTCATTCTGACAGACTTTGCCTCTGTTGCCCTTATTTGTCTTCTGGACACGCCTTTAACAGTGGAAAAGGGTGAACTTGTTGCACAAGCAATCCCAGTCCCTTTAGAAAGGGAACCTCAGGACTTCCATAGAATCACTCGCATTGGTGCTACTCAAATGGATTGCCTTACTGTTGACACTCACATTTCAAATTCCCACATTCTTTTTCAGGAATTCTGGACACTGGGGCAAATGTCTCCGTAATTCAACAGTCTGAATGGCCATCCCAGTGGCCCGTCATTTTCTCGCCCGCTGTCCGAGGTGTGGGGGGTGTTCAGAATGCTCAGGTTAGTAAGGATTGGCTTACTGTCACTTCCTCTGAGTGCTCTGTTACTGCGCACATCAAGCCTTTAGTCCTACCCCTTCACGTTAACTTGTGGGGGAGATATCTGATTTCACAATTGGGCGGACGCTTGGTTTTGCAATAATGCCTCCCCCTCTCTCACTCACCCTGCTTGACTCCTCCCTGGTGTGGGTGGATCAATGGCCTCTTCCCATGGAAAAGTTAACTGCCCTTACTGCACTAGTGGAAGAACAATTGCAAATGGGTCATATCGAACCCTCTGTGAGTCCTTATAATACTCCTGTTTTTGTAATTAAAAAGAAGTCAGGAAAATGGAGATTCTTGCACGATCTACGGGCCATTAATAGAATTTTACAGCCTATGGGTGTGCTTCAATGCAGCCTGCCAAACCCCAATCTTATTCCCCGAGACTGGGATCTTATGGTAATTGATTCAAAGGATGCCTTTTTTCCCATCCCATTACAGAAGAAGGACTGACAATTATTTGCTTTTACAGTCTTACCATTAAACAATTCCAAACCTTCTTCTCGATATTAGTGGAAAGTTTTGCCACAAGGCATGATTAATAGTCCCACCATGTGCCAGTATTATGTCAATGCCGTTTTACGACCTTTCAGATTGCAACATAAACAGCTCTTAATTTACCATTATATGGACGATATCCTTGTGGCCACACCAGGCCCACTGGGTACCGTCCAGCAGTTCTTAGATTCTCTTCTCTCCTAGGAATTGCAGGACTTCATGTCTCCCCTGAAAAAATTCAGATCAAGGAGCCCTATTTATATTTGGGTCATAGGCTCTTGGCAGCCAGAGCTGCTCCTTACTTGCCACACCTTTTTTTACCGGACACAACCACCCTAGTTAAGTTACAACAGTACTTGGGCGCCCTCAACTGGGCGCGCACGTATTTGGGTTTAACATCAGCTCAATTAACTCCTCTTTTTTATGCTTTTTCCGGCGGCAAGGCTCCGGGAGACAGGATCCCTTTGAACCAGCAGCAAAAGGACACCCTTGAAATTGTTGATACAGCTCTTCAGCAAGTATGGGTAGATTGTATGCAAGAGAATGAGCCAACTGTCTTAATTATTTTGAACACTGCTACCCTACCAACTGCTGTTTTGTCTCAAATCGGCCCTCCATTGCGATTTTTAGAATGGCTTCACTTGTCCCACACCCCAAGGGCAAGTATTACCCAAAAGTATACTCTTTTTGCAAATCTCATTTTCAAAGGCCATCGCAGTTGCAAGCTTTTAGCAGGCATTGAACCACTTTCATTTATAGTTCCTTGTCCTTTGAATACCTGGGATGCACTTTTTAAAGTTTCAGAGGATCTTCAATTCGCTTTAGCGGATTGGCCTGGACATATTTCATATCATACTCCTTCAGATCCTAGATTTTCTTTGATGAAGAAGAGATATTCAAATTTAACAGTTTTCTATTTTATATTTCCAGAGTAATACCATTTCTCCTTCCTTCCTTCCTTCCTTCCTTCCTTCCTTCCTTCCTTCCTTCCTTCCTTCCTCCATTTCTCCTTCTTTCCTTCCTCCTTCCCTCCCTTCCTCCATTTCTCCTTCCTGCCTTCTTTTCTCCCTTCCTTCCCTCCTTCCTTCATTCCTTACTTTCCTTCCTCCTTCCTTCCCTCTATTCACAGTCTTCCAATTCTCTCCCTGCTCCCCAACCTAATTTACCCCCACTGGGGGTGGGAGAGGCTCCGCCGCGAATTCCCAAAGAAGGTTATGTCAACTTAAGGGAAAGGTGGAGAGGGTGAGGTGAGAGTTCCAGTGTAGGCAGCGCCGTCAGCCAAGCAATAGGCATGATGCGATTGCCATTTTTTCGCCTTTGGCTTCTTCGTGCAGGTGGCGAAGCCGTCCGACTCCACCATGTGGCTTTTGGTTTTTGCCTGCACGCATATGCGCACGCACAGGTTGGACTGACCTCCACGGGCCGGTCACAGACAGCGGGCGGGCCACATCCAGCCCCCAGGCCGTATCTTGCCCAGGTCTGTTCCAGAGGGTGGGGAGAGGTTGTTTTCTCCCATAATGCAATGTGCTCCTCTGTGCAGGTGCGCACAACCCCCACTGCGCTTTCCTTATGCGCATAGTGCTTACTGAAGCCTCCAGAACCTGTGGATAGCGAAAAACAGATTCCAACTGATTTTTGGCCTTCCAGAGGGTGGGGAGAGGTTGTTTTCTCTTACTCCAGGCTTCAGGAAAGCTTCCGGAACCTGTGGATGGCAAAAAATGGACCCAATAGCCCAACCAGAAGTTCGGAAATGAACTTACGGTTGGGCCTTTGGGCAGTTTTTCACTGTCCCCAGGTTTCAGGAAAGCCTGCTGTGCATAATGACTGACATACGGCAACACGTGTGTCCTCAGATATGGCTCTCTGGGTCATCTGTGACATTTATTTATTTTTATTTATTTATTCATTTGTCCAATACACAAATACATAGGAAGAAAAATAGACACGTAGTAATATATATAAGGGTAAAAGTGAACTCAGAGGAGAGGATATATGAAAGAAAGAGAATATACTATATGATATGTGAGAGAAAGGAAAGACAATTGGACAGGGGACGAAAGGTACACCAGTGCACTTATGTACGCCCCTTATGCGTGCCATAGGTTCACCATCATGGCTATATAGTATGGAGGCAGGTACAGCAGCAATAAACCCAACTGCTTTTTAAAACCCATCTTCAATCAGATAATCTGACATCCAGTTACCTGTAAAAGCCTCTGAAATCCCCCAAGGATACCGAAATGATAGCTGCCATCCCACCTACCCCTGACCACACATCCCACAGCAACCAGTTCTCTTCACCCCAGATCACAATTCCTAAAAGGGGAACTTTCACTCAGATCTTAGTTATTGACACCAGACCACCTCATCTGCAATTAAGTCATTCCTAAGGAAGATCTTAACAAATACTGATCTGGCATTCAAAAACATCATCAAACCTTAACAATGACAGGATTGGATTTTTAAGGGGAAGGTTAGAAGTAGATTAAAAGTAAGGATTAGTCTCTTGCCCCCTTTTCCTTTTAATACATTTTGCTAAGCAGAATTTTTCAAAATACAGTGGTACCTCGTGATACAAACCCCCCGTGATATGAACATTTTGAGATACGAACCGGGGGTTCGGAAATTTTTTGCCTCTTCATACGAACTTTTTTCGACTTACGAACCCACTGCAGGTCGCAAAAAGGCGTTCTGCTGGGCGCTGCCGCCCGGCTGTCACCTTTTAAAACAGCCGGGGGGCTTCTCGGCGTTCTCCCGAACCCGAACTTTTCGGGTTTGGGTTCGGGAGGCCGCCGAGAAGCGCTGCCGCCCGGCTGTCACCTTCTGAAACAGCCAGGGGGCTTCTCGGCGTTCTCTCGAACGTCGAATCCGGAAGTTCAGCAAAAGTTCGGGTTTGGGTTCAGGTTCCGGAGGCCGCGGAGAAGCACCTGGCTGTTTCAGAAGATTACAGCCGGCCGGTGGTGCCTGGCGGAGCACCGGTTTTGCAATCGGCAGCGGTGTTTTCAGCCGATCTGGAGGCTGAAATGGAGGTGGGGAATCCCAATAGGGAATTCCATGGGCAGAGCTTTGACGTCACGAAGACGTCCTTCCTGGTCGGCCGAAACGGTTCCAACTAAGGAACTAAACCAATTCAATACTCCAAAATTTGCAACTTTCTCAAAGAAAGTACATCATTTTGGCATGAATGAAAACAAAACCAGCTCTAATTATTTCCTGTGGTTTCAGTATAATTAAGGAATAGATAATGCCCTCCCTCTTTGGCAACCCCTCAATCTCTGGTCAGCACCTGTTGAGATGACCTCGGTTCTCACGGGATGATCTGCTGTTCTCTGGTCTGATATTCCAGACCTCCTCCTCCCCACACAGTGGGGTAAACTGCGAAATGGCTGTGGCAGGCCTGATCTGTTGACAGTTGGATCCTCCTAGAAAGTGAGAAGCACCTGGAAAACAACAAACACACACATACATTAATGAAAGCCATTAAAGGTCCTTTGGTTTCTGTGGGTATTTCTCACAAAACATATTGATCCATCAGTCTGTCTTCATATTCTGCTTTTTCACCCATCTAGCATCTGACCTTGGATATCCCTTCCATTGAACTAGTTATTGGTGCTTGCCTTTGTATAACCTGGAATCTAGGATCTTTTTAACCTGGTAATGTGTTTCCCCTTCCAATATGATTGGACCTGGCACTATCACGGCAACTGGCCACAGTTCTGACCCCACCAGCGGATTAAGCAAACTGCAGTGGAACACCAGGTGCACTTTTCCCAGTAGGTGTGGCAGCTTTAATTCCATTGTCATTGGCTTTAAGATTGTCACTACTATGGGAAAAGGCCCTATAATTTTTGAACCCAGATTTCGGCAGGGCCGCTTCGACTTCAGGTCCTTTGTGGAGAGATATACTTTGTCTACAATGTGAAACTGTCTCTGGGGTGACTGTCTCTTGTCTGCCTGCACTTTCTGAGTCTCCTTTGCTTTGGCTAGCACTCAGTTTACATTTCTCCACATACTCTGCAATAACCCACCCATTGTGTTAAACTCATTGAGGAAAAGGGTTCCTGAGGGTATTCTGGCACGGGGACAAATCCCCCCTTCCCCATGGCTACTTTATGCAACCTCACCAAAGGAGAGGAGATCTGCCCCATTAGACATAGCATCTCAAATGCTGCTCTACCACTGCGTTGGCTTGTTTGGCAGCTCTATTCGTACTCAGGTGTAAAGCAGAACTAAGCCCCTGGAAGGATCCTATGAGGGCAAGAGAGAGGGTGAGAGGGGGGAAAAAGAAATGGGGAGAAAGAGAGGAAGGGAAAGAGAGAGGTGTGTGTGTGTTTGTGTGTGAGAGAGAAAGAGAGACAAAACCACAGTTCTCCCCTCCCCACCCGTGCACCAGCTTCACCTTGCTAAATAGGGTCTAGCACCTGAGGGAGGATGAAAAATTTAACGGCCGAGGTGGAGGTGGGGAGGGAAGGACTGAAAGGCAACCAAGCGAGGCTCGTGAGGTAAACTCCAGTTTCTCAGCATGGACCAGCAAAAGGCGGCAGCGGGAGGGAATACAAAGAACAACTGGAGAGATGGAGCCACACTCGGCTACCTAGGCTTTCTGAGAGAGAAAGAAAGGCAAATAGAGAAGAAGGAGGACAGAGAGAGTCCCATTTTCAAGAGGGGAGAAAGAGAGAAATGAGTCCCGTTTTCCAAAGAGAGAAAGAGAGGCAACTGGTAGGAGAGAGGAAGGAAAGAGTCCCGTTTTTAAGAGGGGAGAAAGAGAGAATCGAGTCCCATTTTCCAAGAGAGAAAGAAAGGTAAATGGAGAGGAAGGAGGACAGAGAGAGTCCCATTTTCAAGAGGATGGATGGATGGATGGATGGATGGATGGATGGATGGATAGATAGGAAATCTTTCCCCTCTCCTAACCACTTGCCTCTCTTTCTTTCTTTGGAAAACGGGACTCATTTCTCCCCTCTTGAAAAGGGGACTCTCTCTGTCCTTCTTCCTCTCCATTTGCCTTTCTTTCTCTCTTTGGAAAATGGGACTCCTTTCTCTCTTTCTCCCCTCTTGAAAATGGGACTCTTCTTTCCCCTCTCCTACCCATTTGCCTCTCTTTCTCTTTGGAAAACGGGACTCATTTCTCTCTTTCTCCCCTCTTGAAAACGGGACTCTTTCTTTCCCCACTTTCTTTCCCGCGAGCTCTTGAGGAGGAGGAGAGGAGGAGGAGGAGGCATCTCGCCCAGCTGCTGGAAAGCAAATGGGAAATCCCGGCGGTGACAGTCACAAGGTAGGGGAATCCCTGCGGCAGTAAGAGAGTGCACGCGCAGTAAGAGAGCCCAGGCTTGGGTTCGTAAGGTGAAGATGGTTCTTAAGAAGAGGCAAACAAATCTTAAACACCGGGTTCGTATCCTGAAAAGTTCGCATGAAGAGGCGTTCGTAAGATGAGGTACCACTGTATTTCTAACCTAATGACAGACATAGTATTCTCAATCAGAACTATATATCTGCTATCATTTATAATGGCAGATCATAAACCTAAACACATAATTAATATAAATATTAAATATTAAACCAAATAACATACATATGACAGAGCCCAACATTAATAAATACCTTGTTTTCTGTGCTTTAATTCTTCCAAATTCTTGATTTGAATCTGAAAAAGAACCTCAAAAGGAGAACAAATGATCATGTTAAAAGATATAATCTAAGCGGTGGCATGTCTTCTTTACTACAGTATGTCTAAATGCACATGAACGACATGGATATGGTATAGAAAGATTAAAATAAAATATGTTGGAATACCTGAATCTATAGTAGATTTTTTTTACTTTGTTTTCTATAACTATTCTGTGATTTTGTTAACCAGAATTTTAAATTTTAAGTATATTATTTATATATTATTTTAGCATTTTGTTAATATTCATATAAAATTATTATTTATTTATTTATTAGATTTGTATTATGTTTAAAAAGTTTTCATTTTTTATTTTTCTCAATCTGAAACCAATTTCCCTATTTTCCATAGAAATACTACTATGAACAGTGTGAATTTGAATAACATTCACCACTTCATGGAACTCATTAACCTCAATGAGACCTACCTGTATTAGGAAATTGTTATGTATCTGCTGAATTGGGCACTAATAAAGACCAGCATAAAATAAAAATAATTTGCAACACAAAATCAAGCTTATTATCAGATATATACAATTTTTTTCTACTTTGTAGTCATTCAGTGGAAGCTCTTATATCTCTTTCTTTCACAAAAGAACTCTTCAAACATATACTGTACACTAATATCTTATATATTTATAAACCTCTTAAAATATAGCTTTTCTCCATCCAATATTAAAACATTACGATAACCTATACATTAATCGTTGTTCATTTAAATTCACGCCATTTTTTAATCTTACAAATCTATTTAGCTAATTGTTCCCAAAAACAATTTTCATATAATATCTAGTAGTGGAGTAAGTTATATGTAAAATATAACATATAAATCTTCATATTACAATAAAAAATCTAGAAAGCCATAATCCTACATATCTAATAAACTGACAATGGGTTTGACCCAATACCATAGAACAGCTCTCACTAGAGCAAGATTTGAGCAGTTAGATTCTATGGTTAATTACGGATGATTCCACTAAGTACCATATTTTGAGAGAACACGCATCTGCAGCGCACCAGAAATAGAAGATATTGCGCACGTCCTACTCAACTGTAAATTATACTCCTCAGTAAGACCTCAGTATTTACAGTCCCTACTTGACAAAATTACACATTGGGACTGTAATAAACAATTAGCTTACTTTCTTCAGGGTGCAAATATATATATGTAGTTCCTAGAACTGCTAAATTTATAGTCAAGGCCAGGGGTGGGCAATTAATTTTGCCATGGGGCCACATGAGAAATTGGGATGGTTTTAGAGGGCCGGACTTTAATTATTTTTTATATTTTGATATATGAATTTAGGAATTGCTGATCTGTTTTAATAAAGTTAGAAGTATTGATTATAATAAGATATGTAGTGTTGTGGCTGGCTCTGGGCCAGCTCCTACTCCAAGGACTGTGGGGGTTGACGTGGGAGAATCCTCACATTATCAGAGGCCGGTTTTACTGCCCACAGCTTCCGACGGTGAAGCGTCTGTGTCATGGGACGATTCTGGAAGTGAAGTAGGATCAACGGAGGAGGTAGTTATAGGCAGCCCATTAGCTAATTACCCCATTAGTGAACTATCATCATCATCATCATTATCATTGTTAGATTCAGAAGGGGAGGCATTCATAGATGTTCGCAGATGCAGGTTGATGTCAAGGAAGGAACAAATGCGCAAGTATTATAGGAAATAAGGGAGAACACCTGTGGCTGGGGCAATTAGGCTAATGGGGCTGTTGATAAATTGCCAGTGTTGTTGCCTCTCTGCGTGGGAGTTTATCCGTTTTGAGAGAAAGAGACTTGTGGTTTACTTCAGAAATTTAAAAAGACTTGTGAACGGCTTCAGGATTTACAAGGACTTTGTGGAATAATTCACAGTTAAGCATGAGGACTCTTGAAGGGGGGTGGTTGTGATGTCTTCACAGCTGCTTTTTATCTGCTTTGCTTTTGTTTTATATTTTTCACAGCATTCAAGGCTTGTGGTGTGTGGGAGAGCACTTTGGCTGATTAAAAGTGCGTTTTGGACAGTATCTTCCTTTTGATAAACCAACTTTGTTTACTTTACAAACGTGTGTGTTTGAATTTCTACTTTGGACTTAATTGGGGGCTTGTAACGTGAAGCCCGGCATAACGTAGTAGGTGATACTGATTTGGATTAATGCATAAATGGAATTGAATTTTGAATGGTTGGGGAGATTAATGATGTTAATGATTTTTAATTGATTGAAAATAGAGAATATTTAGAATTTTTTCCTTTTTTTTCCTTTTTTCATTTTTTTTTTCAATTTTTTTATTATTTTTCATAAAAAGACAAACAAATACAAACAAACAATAAACATAAAGTGGGGGTGTATTTCCCCCGCTTCTTATGAAAGTATAAATTCAAATATAGAAAAAGAATACATATGTATTAACTATTATAAAAAAAAAGAAAAAATTAATAAATTTGAATTGAAGTTTACAAATCTTAATGTGGGTATTAAGGTTAGTATAACATAGTTACCAAAAAGGAAAGATACCTTTAATATAATCCTAATTACTATATTAAAATAGTATTAAACCTTCATTCTAAACATTAAAACTAAATTCAACTATTGTACTTCAAAAATCTTAATATATTGCTTATACTTATACATACATAACTATATCATAATCATCAAAAAATCCTTTTAAACTAATATTACTATTATTATCATCTAGATAAAAACTAATACAAAATAAAGAAAAAGAAAAAACAACCACTAACAATATATCTTATTTTTTCTTATCTATCCATTTGTAAACGTTGTTCCATGTTTCGTAAAATTTAGTATCCTCTTGATCGTTTAATCTTCTTGTCATCATATCCATTTCAGCGCAATCTAATATCTTAGCTATAACCTCTTCTTCCTTGGGGATTTCCTCCCCTTTCCAGTTTTGCGCATATATTATTCTAGCCGCAGTTAATATATGTATAATTAAATAAAAAATTTCTTTCTTATAAATCTGGGTTGTGACACCTAATAAATAAAATTCCGGGGTATTATCTATATCTTGTTTTATTATTTCTTTTAATATTTTTCCAATCATCTTCCAATATAGTTTTGCTTTGCTACATGTCCACCATTGATGATAGTAAGTTCCTATATCCTTCTTACATTTCCAACATATTGGGGATGTTTTGGGAAACATTTTTGCTATCCTATTTGGTGGGAGATGCCATCTATAGAACATTTTGATTTGGTTTTCTTTTAAAGAAACTGATTTAGTCATTTTCCAATTATTAATCCACACTTTCTCCCATGTGTCTATATCTATTTCCTTACCAATATTTCTACACCATCTTATCATAGTATCTTTTAGAGTCAACTCTATATTTTTATGAGCAATAAGTAGTTTATATATTTTCCCTATCATTTTTGTAGAGTTAGTAGTTATTAAGGTAGTTAAAGAATTCTTACTTTTATTAAAAATGTAAAGAGTTTTATCCTTCTGATATCTAGATCGGATCTGGGCATAGTGCCACCAATCTATTATTATCCCTTCTTCTTGTAGTTCCATTCTAGATTTAAGCTTCATCTGATCATTTAATAGTTCTTTATATCTATGAGTCGTTTTCTTGTCCTTTATAGACTTTGGATGCGTTATTGCTTCTAAGGGAGCTAACCAATCTGGGATGCTTAAAAAATGATTCTTCTTTATATCTTTCCATACTTCTAGTAAGTATTTCCTTAATGTATGCCTTTTAAAATATGAATGGTTTTTGTCCTTATCATACCATAAAAATGCGTGCCATCCAAGCATTAAATCATGTCCTTCTAGTTCGAGTGTTCTTTTATTATCTAAGATTATCCAATCTCTAAGCCATGTTAGTGCAGCGGCCTGATAGTATAATTTCCAATTTGGAAGGCCAAATCCTCCTCTTTCTTTGATATCTTCTAAACAATTCATTTTTATCCTTGCTTTTTTACCTTGCCATATAAATTTTTTAACTAAGTTGGTTAAAGTTTTTAAAAAGATACCCCCTGGGTTTATTGGTATTGTCTGAAAAAGAAATAAGACCTTGGGTAAAATGTTCATCTTAATTGTTGCAATTCTTCCTAAGAAAGATATTTTCAAATTGTTCCAGGTTGCTAAGTCTTTTTTAATTTCTGCTAACAATTTCATATAATTATCATTTTTTAATGTTATTGTTTTCGCTGTTAAATTTATTCCTAAATATTTTACCTTTTTTACAGTCTTTATTCCAGAAATAGTTTCTAATTTAGTTTCTAGTGTTTTTTTCATGTTTTTAGTCAAGTAATGTGTTTTGGTTTTGTTTATCTTTAAACCTGCTACATTTCCATATTGTTCAATGGTTTGTAATAAAGTAGGAACTGTTGTAGTCGGTTCTTCAATTATAAACATTAGATCATCTGCAAAGGCCTGGAGTTTATAGATTTCATCTCCTACGGTTAAACCTTTTATTCTGGGGTCCGCTCTTATTTTAATTAATAAGGTTTCAAGGGTCATAATAAATAACAATGGTGATATAGGACATCCTTGGCGAACTCCCTTATTTATGTCAAGTATTGGTAATTGACTGTTATTCAATATTATATTCGTTGTTTGTTTTGAATATATGGTATCTATTAGATTAACAAATTTTGGGCCAAATCTCATTTTATTTAATTGCATTTTTATAAATATCCAATTAACGTTGTCGAAGGCTTTTTGAGCATCCAAAAACATTAAAGATGCCATCTTATCTGGGTGTTGTTCATAGTACTCTAGTATATTTATTACAGTTCTAATATTATTTTTAATTTGTCTCCCTGGAAGAAACCCATTTTGGTCTTGGTGTATTATTCCATTTATAACTCCTTTGAGTCTTTCTGCATAAATAGCAATAAAAATCTTATAGTCTACATTTAATAGTGATATAGGCCTATAATTTTTGATTTTTTCTGGTTCTGTACCCTGTTTATGTATTAAGGTTGTCAGTGATTCTGACCAAGATTTAGGAATTTTTCCGTCAAGTCTACAGGAATTAAAAGTTTCTAACATATGGTTTCTTATTGTTTCATTATCTATTTTATACCATTCTGCAGGTATGGCATCTGGACCTGTGGCCTTGTTGCTTTTCTGTTTTTTAATTGTTATTAGGAGTTCCTCCATTGTTATTGGTCCATCCATGGTAGCCTGTTGATCTTCTGTTATTTGTGGTAGATTTGAAGCCTCTAAATAGTTAAAAACTTCATCTTCAATGACATGATCTTTAGCATATAATTCCTTATAAAAATTATACACAATGTCTGCCTTACCTTCTGTATCGTATTTTATTTTACCATCTTTATCTTCTAATTTTTGGATTAATTTTGATTGACTCTGTTTTCTAAGTTTATACGCTAGCCATCTGCCAGGTTTATTTGCATATTCAAAGTATTGTTGCTTTGCTCTTTTAATCTTTTCAGTTAGTTGGTTTTGTTCTATAACTCTAATTTTATGTTTAATTACGTTTATTTCTGTCTTTAGATCTCTATTCTTAGTATGTTGCTGCGATAAGGATTCTAATTGTTTTAGTTCGTTTGTTAATTGTAAATACTCTAATTTCTTTTCCTTATTGTGTTTTGCTGTATAAGATATTGTTAAACCTCTTATGTACGCTTTAACTGTATCCCATAAGTTCTGTGGAGTAGTGTCTGATGTTTTATTAATTTCAAAAAATATTTTTAATTCCTTTTCAATCCAATCCTTATATTTCTTGTCATTTAATATATACCTGTTCATCCGCCAATTGTTCTGTTTATTATTCATCGTCATATAGACCACTATTGGATTGTGATCGGCCCATGTATTAACGTCTATCTCAACTTCTCTTATTTGTTCTGCCACCGTTTTTGGTGCCCATAACATGTCAATTCTCGTCCAAATTTTGTGAGGATTGGAATAAAAGGTAAATTGCCTTTTGAGAGGGTGTCTTTCCCTCCAAATATCGCTTAATAATAGTTCCGCTTTCATTTTTTGAAAAGTACTGGGTAGCAAGTTTCTTCTTGTTTTTTTACCTTTTCCCCTTTTTTTATTACCTCCCCCTCCTGAGTGGTCTAATTGTCTATTCGCGATAGCATTAAAATCACCTATTATCAATAGATTATCAATAGCTAAATCTGTTATTATTTGGTGTAAATTTTTATAGAATGTCATTTGGTCTTCATTGGGGGCATAAATAGAAACAACCACTAGAGGTCTGGGTTCAATATCTACTTGTACAATCAATATCCTACCCTCTTTATCCTTATATATTTGTTTGGAATTTATAGAATTCTTGACATACATCACTACACCTCTTTTTTTTTGGTCTGCTAATGCAGCATACATTTTTCCAATTTTGGGATTCAACAGTAATTTTTGGTTATCTTTTTTAATATGAACTTCTTGTAGAATTGCAATCTGAACATTTTGGTTTCTGATTTTGGAAAAAATTTGCTTCCTTTTTCTTGGTTCGTTAAGTCCATTAACATTTACGGAAAAGATTTTCAAGTCTTTATTCGTTGTCATTTAATAGGTTTTTTGGTTTCTCGCTGAGGTTGAACTCTTCTAGAACCTTGGTCCTGCTCTATTACTTGGGCAGTTGCCCCCAGGTTTTCTTCTTGCTGAGTTAGTGATTTTTCCCCTGGTTGCTGTTGAGCTGGCTGTAGTTGGACCACTAGTTGCTTACTTGCATGGTCGGAGTGGCCCAAACCACTCTGTTCAAGAAAGAACATAGCTTGATCTACATTTTCCAGTTTGTACCTTGTAGAGCGCCATGTCAGAGAAAGTCCTTGTGGAATAAGCCAACGGTAAGTGATATTTTCTTTAATCAAGATTTTGGTTAAAAAGTGGTAATCTCTTCTGTTTTCTCTGACACTTCTTGGAACTTGTTTTAATATCTTTATTTCTACTCCATGTCGTTGAGGCGGGGAGTTTCTTGAATAATGAAGTATCTCATCTCGCAACGCCTTTCTTGTAAATTTAATATGTATCTCTCTTGGGAGGTTGTGTCGACGGATATAGCTATTCGAGATTCGGTATACTTCATCGATTTCTTTCTGTAAAGCCATGGGGTCCTCTTGAAGTATACCTCCAATGATTTCCGCCATAGTCGTTTTTAAGTCTTCATCTTTTTCCTCTTTTATATTCTGAAATCGAAGTCCGTACGAAGCTCGTTGCATCTCCAGCTGGATGATAGATTCATCATATCTTTTATATCTTTCATCAGCTCTCCCTTCAAGATACTCCATTCTTTTCTCATTTTTGTCAGCTTGCTCTTCAACTTTTTTAACTCGGTCATCACTTTCTTGAAGAGTTTGTTGGATCTGCTTTATCTGATCTTTCATCTCGCCCATATCAGCTTTCATTTGAGCCATCTCCACTTTAAATTCTGCCAAGTCAGCTTTTATGGCTTCTCTTTGTTGTGTTGCCTCCTCCTTTATGGCTTCTCTTTGTTGTGTTGCCTCCTCCTTTATGGCCTCTCTTTGTTGAGTAGCGTCTTCTTGTGATTTGACCATAAAGTCCTTCAAAGCATTCAGAGTCTCATGTATAGTTGCAAGATTGGACTGCATTGTTTTGTCTTTGTCTTTGTCTTTGGTAGACATGGTTAGCACTTGATGCGAAGGAGAAGAATGCGGTGACACTTGTGGAGATAGGGTAGTTGGTGTTGTTTGTTTCTTTGTTGTTTTAACAAGAGTTGAGGTGTGGGACATTATCAAATTAGAATCCACTATTTCAAATTTTAAGGTTAGTTTCAATTTTATATATAGTGAAAAGGAAAAGAAATTACTATAAATTCCAAATCTATTCAATATATTTTGTTTCCCTTATAATATGACTATACAAATTCAATAGCAATTCAATTAATAACAGAGTTCAAAAGAAGAAGAAAAAAAAATATTATTGTTTAGTGCCACAGGGAAAAAAAAAACAAATATTAGCCTTTTCAAGTAAAAGGAGGACAGAAAATGAAAGAAGAGAAGGAATATCAACTATATATAGAAGACAAAAGAAAGAAAAGAAAAAAAAAATTTTTTTGGAGGAAAAGACTTTGGGAGGAGGGAAGAAAAAAGAAAAGGGGAAAAAGTGAAGTAAAAAGAATTGTTCAAAAAGAAAAAGAAGGAGGGTGATATTTTAGTTCAACTATTTAGAATAGAGCAGGAAGCCAAGGTTTATTAACAATGCATGTAATTCAAACCAAACTTCTTCTAGTAATAGAAATGTAAGGAAGAAAGTCAAAGAAAAATCAGGGAAAAAAAAAACCAGATAGTTATTCAAAGACACAATAACAGTATTGTATACTTAAGTTCTTCTTATAGATCCTGTAATTTTGCTAGGAAGTAGAAATGAAAATCCAAATCTCAAAGGGTAAAGTTATATTTGATTTCAATTCAAAATTCAAGGAGTAAAGCAATTCCAAAGCTTGCTTGTGTTCAAGATGGAGTCAGTTTATTTTCCAAATTCAAGACAGGAACAAAGAACAAAGAAAGAGATCCCAAGATGGAGTCAAGTTAATTTTCGTGCAGCAGGCAGATGTTAAACCAAGGAGTTCTCAGCAAATAATCCAAAAGGTGTCAGCAAATAGTCCAAAAGGCTCAGCAAGTATTCCAAATAGGTTAATCCAACAATAAGTAATCCAAGAAAGAAGTAATTTCAATCTCTTCTAGATTCCATTTAATTCATGATTATTAAGTTATTCATGTTGTGAAAATAGGCAGCAAGAAAAAAAAAAAAAAGGCAGCAAGACTGTGTTCCTCCGCTTCAAAAATTAAGTCCAGAAGATTATGATTTTAAAGGTCTATCAAGAACAAATTCTGATCATCACTAGAAATTTCCTTTAGCAGTTAAAATTTCCTAAATAGTCATGTTAAATTTAAACTATTTTGTTAAAGCATAAAGTCAGAAAATTATTTTGTAGATTCCCAAGTTCACGTTCAAAATGGAAAAGTAAAAGTGAAAAGAAAAAAAAAAATTAGGTCCGGCTGTTATTTGCGGATGGGTTTAAACAAGAAAAAACTTTCACTTTCGCCCTGGAAAAAAAAAACTTTCACTTAAAAGTTTTACGATCTTCTGACTTAAAGACGAAACACAATGGAGATTTTTACCTTAAGTCCTTTCTCTGCTATATTCTTTTTCTATGTAGATGTAGATATTTTTACTTTCGCTTCTTTGCTTTTATTCTTCCCGCTGAGTGAGGGGAGAAAGCGCTGGCCGGTCCTCTTAAGCAAAGAGGAGCGGTTCTCCCGTCTCCGAAGCTGCGGGGCGAACCGCTGCCTCTGGAGTCCTGGCGATGGGTCCTCGGGCAGAGGAGAGCCCCCTGTTCATGGATCGGGCCATCCGGGCCCGATCCGATCGCAAATGCGACCTTCGGAGGGGGTAGAAGAGATTCGCCTGGCAGAGCCCTGCCAGACACGTCTCGCCGCTATCTCCACCAAACCTACATATCTAATAAACTGACAATGGGTTTGACCCAATACCATAGAACAGCTCTCACTAGAGCAAGATTTGAGCAGTTAGATTCTATGGTTAATTACGGATGATTCCACTAAGTACCATATTTTGAGAGAACACGCATCTGCAGCGCACCAGAAATAGAAGATATTGCGCACGTCCTACTCAACTGTAAATTATACTCCTCAGTAAGACCTCAGTATTTACAGTCCCTACTTGACAAAATTACACATTGGGACTGTAATAAACAATTAGCTTACTTTCTTCAGGGTGCAAATATATATATGTAGTTCCTAGAACTGCTAAATTTATAGTCAAGGCCAGGGGTGGGCAATTAATTTTGCCATGGGGCCACATGAGAAATTGGGATGGTTTTAGAGGGCCGGACTTTAATTATTTTTTATATTTTGATATATGAATTTAGGAATTGCTGATCTGTTTTAATAAAGTTAGAAGTATTGATTATAATAAGATATGTAGTGTTGTGGCTGGCTCTGGGCCAGCTCCTACTCCAAGGACTGTGGGGGTTGACGTGGGAGAATCCTCACATTATCAGAGGCCGGTTTTACTGCCCACAGCTTCCGACGGTGAAGCGTCTGTGTCATGGGACGATTCTGGAAGTGAAGTAGGATCAACGGAGGAGGTAGTTATAGGCAGCCCATTAGCTAATTACCCCATTAGTGAACTATCATCATCATCATCATTATCATTGTTAGATTCAGAAGGGGAGGCATTCATAGATGTTCGCAGATGCAGGTTGATGTCAAGGAAGGAACAAATGCGCAAGTATTATAGGAAATAAGGGAGAACACCTGTGGCTGGGGCAATTAGGCTAATGGGGCTGTTGATAAATTGCCAGTGTTGTTGCCTCTCTGCGTGGGAGTTTATCCGTTTTGAGAGAAAGAGACTTGTGGTTTACTTCAGAAATTTAAAAAGACTTGTGAACGGCTTCAGGATTTACAAGGACTTTGTGGAATAATTCACAGTTAAGCATGAGGACTCTTGAAGGGGGGTGGTTGTGATGTCTTCACAGCTGCTTTTTATCTGCTTTGCTTTTGTTTTATATTTTTCACAGCATTCAAGGCTTGTGGTGTGTGGGAGAGCACTTTGGCTGATTAAAAGTGCGTTTTGGACAGTATCTTCCTTTTGATAAACCAACTTTGTTTACTTTACAAACGTGTGTGTTTGAATTTCTACTTTGGACTTAATTGGGGGCTTGTAACGTGAAGCCCGGCATAACGTAGTAGGTGATACTGATTTGGATTAATGCATAAATGGAATTGAATTTTGAATGGTTGGGGAGATTAATGATGTTAATGATTTTTAATTGATTGAAAATAGAGAATATTTAGAATTTTTTCCTTTTTTTTCCTTTTTTCAAATTGACTGAAATTTAAGATTAATAATTAAGTAAGAAATGCAGATAAGTATTAATTGGCTAAATGTTAGATGGGTTGAAATAATTTTTAAATTTGGGATTAGGTAAAGTTGCTATTTAGAGGGGGGAAGAAGTCTGAAATTCATATATGTTTATGTTTTGTTTTTAATTTTCTTTTGTTAACATCTGATTGGCTATACAAGGTTTTATTGGTTTATAGAAAAATGTATAAAGAAAGAAGGAAGCACTTTGGCATAATGGTTAATAAGTTAGAAATATAATTGGTGTCGTACTTTTTGAAGGAACATTAAGGAGGGAATTTAATTAAAAGAAAATGTAACTAGATGACAAAATTAGAAAAAAAACTTTTGCAACTCTTTTGATGATTGATATTAGTTACTAAGAAAATACCGCATTTTATTCATGGAAAATTAGATGACACACTGTATTGTTTGAAAGTATGTTGAGAGAAAAATTTAAAAAAATTACCACCCCCCAAAAGTCTTTCCTTCCTCTGTCCCTCCATTCATTTCATCCTTCCTTCCTTCCTTCCTTCCTCCTTCCTTCCTTGTTCCCTCCATTTGTCCTTTTTTTCCCTTCCTTCCTTCCTTCCTTCCCTCCTTCCTCTCCACTTCTCTTTCCCTCCCTCTGTTTGCCTTTTCTTTCTTTCTCTCTATCTTTTCCCTCTCTCTCATTCTTTCACTCCAGGTCTCTCATTTATTTCTGTGTATTTCTCCCTCTTCCCCCCCTTCTCTCTCTTATTTGTTTCTCCTCCCTTTTTGCTCTCATTTCTGTCACCTTAATTTCGGGTGGGGGGTGCGGCTGTGGTGGCAGGCAAAAAGCCGTTTTCTTCAGGGAGGGGCCATGTGCCTCTGTGGGGGGAGACTGAGTGCAAGCTTTAAAAAGAAAGGCTGAGGGAGGCCGAGGCAAGAGCTCTGGTTTGGGCAGCGCCATCACTGGACAATGGGAGCGACCGTCCCTTTCCCCCCACAGAATACACACACACACACAAACACACATACGGCACTGCCCAAACCGCAACTCTTGTCTCGCCCTCTCTCCGCTTTTCTCTTTAAAGCTCACGGCGGAGTGCTTAGCTTCCCCCCTGCCCCCGAACATGGCAGGTTAAGGTACCAGATTAGAAACCAGGAGATTATGCCACCTTAAATATGAAAGTCAGCTGTGTACTTTGGGTTAGTCACTGTCTCAGTCCAGTCTACCTTAAAGGATTGTTATGGGGAAAAGTAGGAAGAGGAAGGGCTATTAGGTATGTTCATTCCCTTGAGTTACTTATAAAATAATAATGGGAGGAAATAAATAATTAAGAAAATGAAATAATTAGTATGTTAATGTATTCCAGGATATCTATTTATGTTTTAAAGGCTCTTTTGGATTTTTTTTCTTTTCAAACTTTGCTTTAGAAAACAGATAATACTAGTAATACTACTACTACTACTACTACTACTACTACTACTACTACTAATAATAATAATAATAATAATAATAATAATAATAATAATATATTAGATTTGTATGCCCTCCGTCTCCAAGGACCCAGAGCGGAGATACAAAATCTAATATGTTCAGGTATTTTAAAGACCCACACAAAATAATTTTCAAGCACAAAGATTACTTATCATTTCAAAAGCAGCAGGAGAGCCAAAGAAAGGCAAAGGGCTGGGGGATTTGATTCATTTTATTAACTTTATGTATTTTGCCCCTGCAAAAATCCAAGGTTTTTCTTTATTTCCCTGTTGTCATTTATCACTTATCGAATATTTACAGCCCAGATCTAGTTCTTTTAGATTATATGATTAAAATCTGAATCTAGGGAGTTCATGCAAGTGTTGCTGTTTATCTATGTTCTAGTCTAATATTTGGAATCAGTGTTAGTTGTAGCAATAAAATATGTTATTTTGAAGAATGCTTGTAAGGTGTATATTGCTGCAAGATTCATTTGACTTAACCAGGAAAACCTTAGCACTTTTTGAATGTGGTTCTAACAAATCATGCACAGATTCTAATCAATTTTCCAAGTTAAATTTTCTGACTTTTCCCTCTCTTTCTGTAAAGCAGCAAAGTTAGCTCTAAAATAATAATCTGTGGGTGTCCAGTGACCTCCTCCTATCTCGACAAAGTACTGAAGCTAATATTTTTTTAAATAGATGTGCTCCATTTGACAACAGCCCCTTTATTTATTCTGGATTCTGCTATTAAATATGTAAAATAAATTTTGCCTTCCTCTTGGCCGTAGAACAGTAGCTAAGCAATCTCTGAGAAAAGATGGGGAAGGAAGGGTTGGGAGGGGGAAATCAGAAGACTTTAACAATATCAGTCTGTGTTAGCCTACTTAAAATTAAAACCTATTGACTCCAATAGAATCGAGGCATCTACTGTATACGTTGGACTGTGGCATCAGTTTCTTTTAATGGATGATTGAGGCACAGTGTTAAGTAATGTGAAATGGCAGGACGCTCCTTTGCTTTGAGGAACACTTGTTTGTATTCAGGGCATGGCTAGTCTCGTGAAGAGAAGGACTAGGGGAGACATGATGGCAGTGTACCAATATTTGAGAGGCTGCCACAGAGAGAAGGGATGAAATTCAGCAGGTTCTGACTCATTCTGGAGAACCAATAGCGGAAATTTTGAGTAGTTTGGAGAACTACTCTTGCTGGACCCAAAGTGGGGTGGGAATGGAGATTTTGCAGTATCCTTCCCTTGAAGTAGGGTGGGAATGGAGATTTTGCATATCCTTCCCTGCTACGCCCACAGAAGTGGTAGGGGAAATTTTTGAATTTCACCTTGGGTCAAGCTATTTTCCAAGGCACCTGAAGGCCAGACAAGAAATAATGGATGAAAACTGATCAAAGAGAGATACAACCTAGAAATAATTTTTATTTATTTTTATTTATTCATTTGTCCAATACACAACACATATGGAAGAGAATAGACTTGAAGTAATATATATAAAGATAATATGTAAAAATAGAGGAGAAGATATATGAAAGGGAGAAAATATATATGATATATGAGATAAAGGAAAGACAATTGGACAGGGGATGAAAGGCACACTAGTGCATTTCTGACCTCTTAGGAATCTGGAGAGGTCAATCGTGGATAGTCTAAGGGAGAAATGTTGGGGGTTAGGGGTTGACACTATTGAGTCCGGTAATGAGTTCCACGCTTCGACAACTCGATTGTTAAAGTCATATTTTTTACAGTCAAGTTTGGAACGGTTAATATTAAGTTTGAATCTGTTGCATGCTCTTGTGTTGTTGCGGTTGAAGCTGAAGTAGTCATTGACTGGTAGGACGTTGCAGCATATGATCCTGTGGGCTATACTTAAATCGTGTTTTAGGCGCCGTAGTTCTAAGCTTTCTAGACCTAGGATTGTTAGTCGTAGGGTATTCTGTTTCGAATGGAGGAGTGAAGGGCTCTTCTAGTGAAATATGTTTGGACGTTTTCTTTTCTTTTTTAAAAATATACTTTATTAGGTTATTAAAAAAAAGAAGGGAAAGGGGCGATGGGAATACAAAAAGAGAAGTAGGAGGGGGATGGGGTAAACAATATTTTTATACAATAGCTTATATATATTGTTGTATATACATTCCAAATCTTATAACTGTAGTATTTGGCAGTCCAAGGGTGACGTGGAAAGGAAAGGTAGTTGGAGGTGGGATAGAAAAGAAAAGAAGGAGGAAAGGAAAGAAGGAGGAAGAAAGAAAAGAGAGAAAAGGAGAGGGGTGGGGTAGTACCTGCAAACTAGCAGGAATATGAATTGTGATGACTTTGATTGTGTTTGTTATTTTTGTTAGTGAAAAGTATTTGTGAGTTATGGTATTAGTAAGTTATTAATAATTATCAAGTGGATTGAACTCAGACAGGGATTGTATTGATTTTGGTCCGAATTTCTATTGTGTATATCTTTATTTTGATTTATATTAAGAGATTTTGATTGATTTTTATTTTATTGTTTTTAAAGTTTCTTTAAACTTTGGACGTTTTTAAGGGTGTTGATGTCCGAGATGTGGTATGGGTTCCAGACAGATGAGCTGTATTCAAGGATGGGTCTGGCAAAAGTTTTGTAGGCTCTTGTCAGTAGTGTGAGATTGCTGGAGCAAATAAGGAGGGATTTTTTAATCGTGAGAACAATCAACCAATGCCAGACCCCGCACTGTATATTAATGCAATGGAATGAGTCCAGAGATATTTCATGAGAAGAGTCCTCCACTCCTCTGCTCGTAACTGAATACCTTATGCCGCCAGGCTTGAAAATTTTGGGCTTAGTCAACTGAGAACTACGCCACCTTCGGTCTGACCTAAATGTAGTACATAAAATTATCTGCTACAATGTCTCACCTGTCAATGACTACTTCAGCTTCAACCACAACAATAAACGGGCAGGAGTGAAATGCTGCTGGTTCAGCACAGTTTGGGTGTACTGGTAACAGCGGCAGCTGTTGGTTTGGTGAACCAGTAGAAGCTGCAGTGTAAAGCTCTGCCCACCTGCCTGGACATCACTATTTTTAACACTATGTGCAAAACCTTCTGCATATTTGCAGAGGTGAATGTGTGCGATGCTGGCACAAAGTGTGCACTTATGAACTGGTAGGGAAGGCAAATAGATTTCACCACTGGAGCACACAATAAGGTAAAGTGCTCCAAAATCGATTGCAGAAAATAGCTTTTAACACAGTTACAGTGTGTGGACAAAAAAATGGAAACACCTTGAAAAACCATCAAAATATCTTTTAATATGGTGTTGGTCCACCTTTTGTGGCAAATACAGCCTCAATTCTCTGAGGTATTGATTCATACAAATTGTGAATTGTTTCTAAGGAATTGTAGCCCATTCTTGGTTAAAGCAACCTCCAGTTCTTTTAGAGACGATGGTGGTGGAAATTGACTTCTTACTTGAATCTCTAAAATTGACCATAAATGCTCAATAATGTTGCGGTCTGGTGATTGTGGTGGCCAGATGAGATGCTAAACATCATTAGAATGATCCTCGTGCCATTCTTTAACAATTCTTGCTCTATGGATTGGTGCATTATCATATTAAAAGATGGCATCCCCCTCTGGAAACAGTTCTTGAACCATAGGATGAATTTGGTCGGCCAAAATTCCTAAATAGTGATGGCTGTTAACTCTTCCATGAAGGTAAATCATTGGCCCGGTGGATTTCCAAGAAATAGCACCCCAGATCATCATTGAACCCCGTCATGTTTGACAGTTGGGAGAAGGCAGTCTGGATGAAATGATTCTTTTGGCTGCCTCCAAATATAAGCACGGCCAGAGGTTGGAAAAACGGTAAACGATGATTCGTCAGAGAAAATCACATTTTGCCACTGCTCGAGGGACCATTTCTGGGGGTTTCTACACCACTCTAAATGCTTTGAAACATTTGTCTTTGAGAGCAGAGATTTTCTAATTGCAGCTCTTCCGTGGAGTCCAGATTTGTGAAGCTCCCTTTGAACAGTTTTTGTGGAAACTGGATTCTGTACGTGTATTGAGCTCTGCAGTGATCTTGGGAGCTGTGGTCTTGCGATCCACTCTAACAATTCACTTTAGAGTCCGACGGTCTCTCTCAGACAACTTCGACTTTCGACTAGACCTGTGCTTGACTCAGGACGTTTTCTCTTGTCTTTCAAAAGCAGTCATTACTTTTGAGACATTACCTCTTCAAACGCCAAACATTCGGGCACACTCTGTTACACTAGTGCCTGCCATTTGAGGACCAACAATTTGGTCTCTTTGAAAGTCTGAGAGGTCTGCCATTTCTAGAAGGTTATAACCAATTTCCTTAAATTTCTGTAAAAAAATAAGGTAGTTTAAAAAACATCAAATAACAGAATTAAAAAACAAAAAACATTAAAATATGTCATGTTTTGGTTGATTTGAACATGTTCAAACATTATGATGCCAAAAAGTCAAGTATTTCCATTTTGTTGTCCACCCCCTGTATATCTGAATTAAGTCAAATTCACATCCTTTTTTACTTAAGAAAAATTAAACATATGGTTCTTCATATACACAAGAGGGCGCTTTTGCACAAGTATTTCAAATCATAATACAGTACTATACTTTTAATAGTGATCATAGAGAAATCGTCCAATGTAAATAATGAGATGTTTTCAATTCATAAACAAGCAATAACAAAATACTAAGATACATGAAAGTGAACCGTAGCAACAATGGATTGTGAATATTTGAAGTGTTCTGGTTCATATAATAAATACTTCTTGTACCAACTGTTTTGCAGAATGTCTTCTGCTGTCATATCGGTAAATCTAAAACAAACAGATCTGAGCTGCAGAAATTAGAGAATACCAAACGCTAACCCTTTGTTCAGAGTTTTGCACACCAGATCTGGTACCCTTAGAAAACTGCCATACAGGTCTGGGAAGGAATTAAATTCTCTTTTTAATTTAAAAAAAATCTGACTTTATTAAAATGTAGGGGTTTTTTTTCCAAAATTCAAGACAAACACTAACAAAATTAAAACAACCCAAAATCATGATTAAAAATATAAGAATCTGAAAAGGAGAATAAAATTTGGGAGATGGTTTCCTCTTCTCTTTCTTATACACAAACACCAGGAGTGGGTTCCAACTTACCTCACTGCTGGTTCACTTCCTCCCATGCCGCTTGGGCACACAGTGCGATTTTTTTTTTAAAAAGCCGAAAACAAGATAACGATTGCATGCACAGTGCTAGAAACTTGGCTTCTGCGCATGCTCAGAAGAAAAAATAAAGAAAAAATAATTCAAAACATTTTTTTAAAAAACAGATGGCGGTGCCCAGACCATGGCACTAACTGAACCGGGTCGATGACATTCATTCATCCATCCATCCATCCATCCATCCATTTATTTATTTATTCATTCATTCATTCATTTATTCATTCATTCATTCATTCATTCATTTTTATTTATTTATTTATTCATTCATTCATTTATATATATGCCCCCCCTCCAAGGACTCGGGGCGGCTTTATCATTTTACCGTGGGTCACTACCAGTTCGGGTGAACCGGTCCAAAGTGGGAAAAACCCACCCGATGGACACACAGAGAAAGAGAGGGCAGGGAATACATGAAAAATATAAGAATCTTTTAAGAGAAAAGTTTCTTGAGCGATTTGAGGATAGAATGACAACTGTACAATTGAAAGAAGCAAATGAAAATTTATAAAAATGTATAAAATATAACACTTTGGTGTGAGACTCTTTGTTGCTTCCTACCATTGCAAATTGACCATAAATTGTAATCAGTGCAGATAATGTATTAATGCTCCCTTGGAGACAGGAACCTACCTCTTAGGCAAGACCACTGTCAGTAAGAAAGGAACATCTACCCAAGCTTAAAATTAAAAGTAAACATGAAAAGATAGTTGATGTTAAACACGTCAAGATGACCCTTTAGAGCAGGGGTCCCCAAACTTGGCAACTTTAAGGCTTGTGGACTTCAACTCCCAGAATTCCCCAGCCAGCAAAGCAGGCTGAGGAATTCTGGGAATTGAAGTCTACCAGCCTAAAATAACTTCAAAGAACCAAGGGGAGTAGGGAGGGCTTCTGAGGTGTGGCATGGATTGTGTAGGGATATAAAATGTATAACCTGAACACTGCTTTTTGCACTCTTTGAACTCAATCCATTTGGGAAGGGTCTAAGAGGCAACCATGCCAGCAACCACTTTTTCAATTTTTCTTCAATAAAACTTTGATCCGTGAACCAGACTTGTCTTCCCATTGTGAGTATACAATTTGGGGGAGGAGGCAGTAGTGGGTTGCTACCGGTTGCCAGATTGCGCAATTTGCAATGCGGCTGCTCCGATGGCAGTTCTATGGGTGGCGCCATCTTTTTTCATATTTTTTTGCGCATGCGCAAAAGCAAAATCTCACAAAGGAGCGCGCGTGTGTGCGTGAAATTTTTGGCTTTGGCACATGCACGGAAGCAAAAAAATAGCAAAAATCTTGCACACGCAGGCACGAATCCCCTCACAGAATTTCAGCACATTTTTTGCCTCCTGCTCATGCGCAGAATCAAAAACATGCTCGGGATGCACACGCATAGCGTGCATGTGCACAGAACACGAATGAAGCTACGTGCCCCTGGGAGTGGGTGTCTTGCATCTCACACCACGGTTTGTAATATGTTTGTCTCTTGTATTATAAAGTACTGGGCCATATCTGTTGCTATTATTATTTTTTTAAAAACTGCCGTACCAGGTGATCAAAAAGGAAAATTGAAATTTTATTTATTTATATTTTTTTTGCAAAAGAATACAAAACAGAATGATACACACCAGAAGCAAGAACATTTCTTCTGCAGGGTTGGGAACACAAAAGATTGAATTATAGCTCCGGATTTTCTTAACAACTTCAGTGCTAGCTGGTAACATGTGGTCTGGCTGGGGATAGTTCAGATACTTTCTCAAGTCTCCATTACATTTCTGTCGGCTCTAAAATGTAGACCAGAGCAAGAAACAAAAGCCATATTGGTTTAAAACTCCTTTTGTTGGAAGAGCTAGAGAAACAGAATCTTCCAACTCTGAATGTTGCTCCCATTGTCCGTCTCCCCCCCGCTCCTGCCGCGATAGCCCCCTTATTTTAATCTTTGTGTGAATTAGGGAGAGGTTGCCTGAAGCATTTTTCTAAAGTTTATCTCTTGGAATGAGATCAAGTCTCATTGTTGCCTTGGTAACAAATCTTCCCTCTGTCCTTTAAGGCCATTCTCTATGCCCTCCACATCTTGGCTCCACAACCTGGCAAGCAAAGACAGCAATCTACCAGACTGGGCTTAGAAGCCTCCTTAGAAAAGCAAAACACGAGCAGCTGCAGCAGAGTGCAGTTCCACACCACACATACACACACTCCCCCCGCCCTCCGGAGGGAAAGGATGCTTGCTTCTTGTAAAAAAAAAGAACAAAGGTATGCAGGGCCGGGAGATAATTTCCTGTGAAACTGAGGGCCAAAAGGATGGCAAGGAACATTGCTGGAGAGACGGAGTAACGACACGGACACAAGAGCTGGATTTAAATTGGGTCATTTTTATTAACATAAATTTGCATAATTTATTCAATACTTTACCTAAATTAGCGTAATCAACTATGACCCGGAAATGGACCTGCAGGGTCAAACAACGACTTCCGGGGCGGAAATGACGTTATGCCAAAAAACATTCCTGGGCAACTCATGGGCGTATCTCGATGCAAGTCCAGGTGAGGGCCAGGCCGTCACCTGCGACCCTGCCATGCTGTGCATGAGGGGGGTCCCACCGGCTAACCCGAATCCGGGAATTAAAGGTGCAGGACCCAAAGACAGGTTCCCCCCAGCTGCTCAGGCAGAAACTCCCTCCATGAGCTTGCGGAGAACCTGTCAATCATCCCCAAAGATGCCCAAGGGAGAACGCGCGGTTGCTAAACCACCCCAGTTTTCCGCCCCTAACCTGGCACAGGAGTGGGGGTCAGATCTCTATCTTGGCCCCCCGACTCCCCCCTCTAGTTGCGCCAGCTCACGCAGAGACCGCTGCAGGTCTTGTAAGAAAATGGCGTTCCCCCGTTCAGACAGGTGAACGCCATCGGCCCTGTAAAGCCATGGCCGGTCTATCGTGATAAGGGGATGGGGCACTACCACCCCACCTAGTTCCCTAACGGTTTTACCCATAGCCCTATTCACCCGTCGCCTAGCCCGGTGAATGGCCCTAAGGGAAGAGGCGTCCCTCCACACAAGCCTAAGTAATATTTCTGACCACACCACTTGCGTGGTGGGCCATACCTCGCGAAGCCTTTGCAGGTCTTCGCGTGCCTGAATGATCAGCGCCAGGCCTCCCAGTATGCACAGGTCATTGCCCCTAAGTGCAATACCAGCCACCTGGGTGCGGCCACAGGATGCTGCCCACCCAAACCCACTTGGGCACGACTCCAGGAGCCGCCCCCCATACTGCCGGGCGCAGCCACAGAATGCTGACCGCCCAGCAACGCCGGCAGGAGACCCTCCCACCGCATACCTCTCCGGCCCATCCAGGCAACCCTGACCCACTGCCCCAGGGACAGCTGGGTCCTGATGGTGCTCCTGACTGCTGAGCGGCCGGCCCAAAAAATCATGCTGTGGCCACACAGCAGCGCCGTCGGTTTCATGTTAGCCTGGGGACCTGCAAGAGGACACACACACAGAGAGAGAGGTTACCTAGCCTAAGCCCTGCCTAGGATCCTCAGCGGGCCTAACATAACCCAAATATGCCGCTGACCGCCAGCGGCCGATCTCCCGAATCCGATGGGCCGGGAAACCAGAAAGTGCCGCGCTGGTGGCGGCTCCGATACGGAACGAATGCGTTCCGTAACCGGAGGGATCCATGCCCACCTGGGCCATTGCCCTGGATACTAGCGCCCAAAATTGGAAACGGGTCAGAGGGGTCCCGTCCCCATGTCTAAACAGGTACCCCGGACCTGACCCCCGCATACCACAATAAAGCTGTAGGGCGGCCACTGGACACACCGACTGGTCGGTGGCCGCACTAAGTTGGATAGTAACCCCTCTGTGCAGGTGATCTGTCTTAGACCGCCTTACTACAAGGGACACCCCCCCTTGTCTAAAGGCCAGATCAGCGTACTGGAAGGCTCGGAGCGAAGTGTCAGCCTGAGATGAAGCCATGGCCTCGCTGACCCTAAGGGCCCCAAAAAACATGACACAAGTCGCTGCCCTAAAAAGACGGGCTTCGTACAATGAGGAACACAGACTGCCCAAAACCACGTTGATTAAAGACAGCTGCTCCACCGTCAGAGCCTGACGAGTGTCACCAGGGGCCCCCGCTTGCTCCCTAAGCCAGCCTTCCAGCATCTTCCGGATGCGAAAGTCACCCAAAAGATCTGCAAACCCCCCCACCTTGGACAGAAAGGCGAGGCCGGCTAACCGGGACCGGATCGTCCTGACTGACAGGCCACGCTGCCTAAGCTGGACGCAAAACTCGGCCAAGTGCTCTACAGGGACAGGCCAACTAAGCTGGTAACCCCTGCCCTGCCTGAACTCCCCAAACTCCTTACCTGCACGCTGGTATGCCCTGAGGGTGCCGGGCGCTACAGACAAGGAGATTGCCCGGGATGCCTCGTCTCTCCACCACTCTGGATCCCCCCCAGACTCCAGAGGTGGCTGGGGAACGCTTCTGGCAACTCTCGGGCCCACGGGGCCAGGGTCCGAAACCTGGACAACTGACCACGGGACAAGGCATCAGCGACCCCGTTATCCAACCCGGGGACATGCTTAGCCAAAAACAATGCGTTTAGAGACAAGGACCTGTGCACAAAATGGCGGACAAGCCGCATGACCCTGTCGCTTTTTGAGGACAGGGCATTCACCACATGGACAACCGCTAGGTTGTCACACCAAAAGTGCACAGTCTTGTCCCTAAACTGCTCCCCCCAAAGCTCTAAGGCCACTATTAAGGGGAAGAGCTCCAAGAACGTCAGGTCCTTAACCAACGAAGAGGCACTCCATTCCGGAGGCCATGCCGACCAGCACCACTGGTCACCTAACACCACCCCGAAACCACAAGTCCCCGCGGCATCAGAGCAGAGCTGCAACTCAGCTTCCAAAAGAAGCTCGTGCCTCCAGAAAGACAAACCATTAAACCTAACCAAAAATTCCCGCCACACGCCGAGGTCAGCCCTGACCCCAGCGCAGAGGCGGGTACGATGATGGGGCAAACGGAGCCCCTTCATCGCGTCGTATAACCTCCTGGAAAAAGCCCTACCAGGAACAACTACCCGACAGGCAAAATTAAGAATGCCTGCCAATTCCTGAAGCTGCCGTAGGGTCACCTTCCGGCAGCCCAGCACCTCATCAAGCTTCCTTTTAATCTTGACCAACTTCTCTAGGGGCAACCTAGAAGATTGCTCCTCTGAGTCCAATTCAATACCCAGAAAGGTAATCCTGGTGGCGGGGCCTTCGGTCTTCTCAGAGGCTAAAGGCACCCCTAATTGAGCACAAAGGGCTTCGAAGTCCCGCATCAGGGCAAAACATTGCTCCGAATGCGCAGGCCCCGCCAACAGGAAATCATCAAGGTAGTGAACGACCGTACCCAGACCACTTTGCCTCCTGAGCGCCCACTCCAAAAAGGTGCTAAAACTCTCAAAAAGAGAGCACGAGACAGAGCAACCCATGGGCAAGGCTCTGTCCACGTAATAACCCCCCTCGAAATGGAAGCCCAACAGCTCAAAGCCGTCTGGGTGTATGGGGAGGAGCCGGAATGCCGACTTAATGTCGCATTTACCCATAAGGGCTCCCACCCCACACTTCCTAACCATAGTCACGGCTGCATCAAAGGATGCATACCGGACTGAACACAGCTCGTCAGGAATGAAGTCATTCACTGACTCCCCTTTTGGAAAAGACAAATGGTGAATCAACCTAAATTCACCACTCGCCTTTTTGGGGACCACACCTAAGGGAGACACCCGAAGATTCGGGAAGGGCGGTTCCGGGAAGGGCCCGAGGACCCTGCCCTCGGCCACCTCCTTCCGAATCTTCTCCCTAACAATGTCTTCATGACCAACAACCGACCTAAGGTTGTCAGACATGAAGGCCTTCCTAACACCCATGTAAGGGATCCGAAACCCCTCGGAGAAGCCTAGCCAGAGAGCGTCTGCTCTCTGGCAAGGGTGGTAGTCACCCAACCAACCCTCAAGCACTCGCAAATCAATTGGGCTGGGCCCCTTTTCCCCCAACAGGTGGGGGAAGCTTTGGGGGACCCCCGCCCTTCTTTTCAGCCCCCTTCTTGGGGCGGGGGCACACGGCTGCGGAATGGTTCCCCCCACAACTCCCGCAGGCATGACGAAACCTGCAAATGGGACGAAAACATGCCCCCTTTGCAGCGAACTCGTGGCACACCAAAGAGGCCCCTTTCCCGACGACGCCCGCCACGGCCTTGGCCGGTGCGGGCATCACGGGCTCCTCTTCCATAAAGTGACCGCTGTCGGTCCTATCGCAGCCCTCCTTCCCTGACATATGCGTGGCCTGGAACCAAAGGTCCGGAACCACCATATCCCAGGGCAAGTAGGGGTCATGGGCAATACGCATCCTGAACCCCTTATCGTAATGCCTCCATATTGTTCCCCCATATTCAAAGTGGGCCCTCGCAATGAGGTCGATATATTTCAGCAAGGCAGCGGCCCTTCCCAGCTGCCTCTGAATTACAACCGACGCAAAGGTCAGAAAAGCGTACAGCCAAGAGCTGAAACACCTTGTGACCTTTGTTTTCTTAACCTTCTCCCCAGGTACCACCTCTTTGTCCTGTCTAGGGACCTCCCTGTTTAAAATGGAGAAAAGGTCGACATACTCCCCCCGCCATATTGCCTCCTTCACCGACGGGTGAAGATGGTAACCTAAAGGCGTCGCGGGCAACCCACAAGGGATGGCCCCAGGCTTGATGCTGGCGAACGGGTCCCACACCGTGGTGGCCCCCGATCCCAGCACGCCAAGCCCCGATGGATACACAAAAGGGGGGGTGGCATAATGGCCGACTGAGGAGGGATCCAACCCCCCACCCCCGCCCCAGGTGGGAACGATACCCCCGGGGCCCCTACTGGCGCGGCCGGCGGGGACCAGACCTGTCCACAGGTGCCCGCAGCAGCCCCCATGAAGCTGGTGCCACTCCCCAATGCAGGCGGGATGAACCCGGGACCCTGCACGGGAAGGAGCGGTGAAGTGCCTACGTGTGGTGCGACCTCACCTGCCCCGTAAGGGGTAGAAGCCATCCACGGGGGACCCCTCCTTGTTGGTCCCTGCAATGATGACCATTGCCCCGACTGGGCCATCTGCCCCGCCGGGGCCATCTGCACGGTGTGTGCCAGCTGCGTGGTGTGGGCAACCTGCCCTTCCTGGGCCGGCTCCTCTTCGGGGTCGGCACCCCAGGCTGCGGCAGCAGTCATGGGAAGCCCCTCCGGGCCAGCACCCGACCGCCACCGCTCCAGTTCATCGAGCCGCTCCAGGACCCTGGCCCAAGAAAGAGAAGGGGAAACCTCTGGTTGAGGGACCGTGGGCATAAAACCCCCACCACCACCACCGGGACCACCCCCGGGGGTCCATCTGCCGCAGCCCGAGCCCGGGCCGACGGCCTGGCAGCCCTCCTAGGCCGCACCACTGGTTGGGCCGGGAGGGCCTGAGCTGGCCGCTTTTTAGGGGCCATTAACCCTGACTTACAACTTGTTTTTCAACAAATAAAGGAAGAGGGCGTGAACAACCCCCCCCCAAAGGACCTTGCAATCACAAGGCAAGGCCTGCCCTAAGAAAGAGGCCTTCGAAGT